>NC_066396.1:45511827-45698442 GCF_013377495.2 Cygnus atratus
ACATATGAGTAAATGAGAAATGACTAAAAGGCTTGATGTCATAGGTCAGACGGATTTTTTTTCACCTTCTGCAGTAGGGGAAGATGCAGGTAATAGGATAGGATTCTTCTTAGTTCAGTGCATGGAAAATGGACCCGGAGAGCAAAAGGACATAATGAAAATTTTGTCTATTCTCTGTTCTCTCGCTATTCTCAATTAGGAAATGCAATCTAAAATAATATTTATGATGGTGTCACCCATAAAAGTTTAACTCCACAAGTTGCTGCCAATGTATGAAAGGTAACACTAGTAGTCCTTCTTCCTGGGGATGGCCAAAGCCCATTATCCGTATGATGAATGCAAATAAGTCAATTAAAGGTTCTGCTAAAAACAAAACAAAACAACAAAAAAAACCATTGATGGCGTAAAACAGGTCTGAGAACCCTGAGACTGTAACTTTCTGTTTAATTAAAATAATCTAATAATATATGAAAGTTTCTATGTTTTGTTCATTGGTACTGTGCGCAAATTTATTTGCCATGTGTCTTTGAATAAGTAATTCACTTGGAGTATCTCTAACTCTTAATACATTCTCTAGCTTTTCGAGGATTTTGTTGTCCACTACCCATGACAATTGTTTTCATCTGCTGATTACAGCTATATTTGTAGATTCAACCATTTGTAGAAATATGTAATATACTTTTGAGCTACTGTTATTCCTTTGACAAGAAACAGCCTTAAAATACATCCCCAGTTCAAATACATCAGACCTCTCTCAATCTTAAGAGAAATAGACCTCTCTTCAGTAATGTGAAAAAATAAAGAATGGATTTGTGTCATAGACATCAGTCCACTGTTTTGTTAGCTACATTGCCAGTGGAAGAATCACCTTGAATAATTAGTCAGCTCACTGATGTGTTAGGGGAATACATCTGTAATAAATCTCCTTGCATATGTAACATCTATCATGCTTGATGGCAAGCATATCAGTGCTACAAGAGTTGGAGTATAAGGAATACTGTAATTCTGCTGCTAATTAATCCATAATTAAAGACCTAATTAATGAATAACCTGGTGAAAAATTATTTGAAAATCAAGATGTGAAGACTGCAGTGATAAAGGGGAATCTTGTTTGTGAGACTGGTTAATTTACATCAAGAATACCAACTGATTAATGAAAACTGTCAGGAAGATATTGTGCTGCAGCAGTGGACAATAAGAAATATGGTTAGAGAAATGTGTGGAAACCAAGCTCAGCCCTTCAATGTCTATATTCACATATCTTTTTATTTTTATTTTTATGTTTATTTTAATTCTAATTTGTATTTTTTTTGATGTTCATAGTTAGTTATTCTTACCTGAATTATAAGGAATAGGTTAAGAAAAAAATATTTGTTCAATTAGCTGTGGTATATAAACTATGAAAAAGTTATTTAAGGTGTTAAAGAGGCTAATGTCAGATTTTGTTCTTAAAAACCTCTTTTATATAATAAATAGAAAACTCAAAAATAACTTGATTTATCAGAGCATTTAGGATTAAGACCTGTGATATGCAAAGACACTAATTTCTGAAATTAGCTTCAGTGAAAGCTGGACTACTAAATAGTTTAGAAGTGTTGCTGTCTATGTTTGTTCATCTAGGAGCTGGCTGCCTGAGAATGTGCTCTTGAGAGAGCAGGAGGGAACATTTCAAACTCCCAAAACATCTGGGCTTGCGTCCAGGTGTCAGGACTGCTTTCTCAAGCCTGGAGCAGCTTGTCCCTTTTCTCTTCAATTTATTTTGTGGTGCAGCAGCATTTACTGGATCTCTACAGACCCAGGCTTCTAGGGGATTACCTGCTGTGATCCACAGGGTTTTCCTGCCTACATGTTCTCCCTTTAAGCATGCATATATGATCTGAGGTGTGATGTAACTTGGATCCCTTACCTGAAACTCTGACTGTTAAATCTGCATATTTGTCAGGTTTAGCTACAGATAAACCTGCAAAACTTCTGGGGAGAATAATTCCCTGATGGTGTAGAATAAGGTCTTGTTACCAGCAGAAATACTGTGTAGGGAAAAACAGCTTCCTGCTCTGCAGTCCCCTCCCACTTCCAAAGTAGAACAGTGCAGCACAGCCCCACTTAAGAGTTGTGCGGTTAGCATACTATAGTTGTATTCTGTGACCAGTGTCACCCTTTCCATTGCTCTTGCAAACACCATGTTTCTGTAATTTAAGTTTTACTTGATAACACAAAAAATGTGTTCAGTTGGTATACAAATGTCAGGTTCCCTTTAAATTACTTAAAGACTGGTCTAAAATTTTGGGTAGACCTGTGCGGTGCCAGGAGTTGGACTTGATGATCCTTATGGGTCCCTTCCAACTTGGAATATTCTATGAGTCTATGAGTCTATGAGTCTATGAGTCTATGACTTATGAGATAAACAACTTGATCATTCTGAGGCATTCAATGTGTGAGTCAGCATATTTCCTAAGAAATTATTTGCAGGATTAGTAGGAGACGTTCACTCACATTTTCCCCAATGTAATCCTGCCAGTAATATTCATGAAACCTCAGCATGTCTCTCACATGGATTATCTGAAAGAAAAAGGGCTCAAATGAACAAGACCATTAAACAAATTGAAGAAATGAAAACGTTAATATTTTGGCTACTCAGCAATGGAAAGTTTATACAGTGTTGTTTTTGAAGGCAACTGGGGCCCATACAAACTCTGAAGGACTGTAACAGAGACTAATATTGGCTGTGTTAGTAGTAGCAGAACTATGTTGGACAACTTTCTGGCTAAAGAGATGACACGGGTCTTGTTCTACAGAATACACAGTGCACAGGCAAGTTGGCCAGTATTAACACTGACACCAGCTGTGTTCAGATGAGGCTAGACTGTAATATAATAAAGCAAATGTAATTTTGGCATATGACTAACTGTATTCAACACACTCTAGGCAAGACAGAGATAACCTTGACAAACAGCAAGAAGCTGTGGAAGAGTTGGTATAGTCAGTTCTGGAAGGCCATGCAGTCATCATATCTAAGGTCACTTTTACCCTATGCTCCACTACTTTCCTTTCAAAAGAAGATGTTGCTTCTCAGAGCATCTATACATCTCAGGTGCTGAGATGAGTGCAGAAATGTTGCAAACTGTTCATTCAATGAAACTAACGATCTGAAGTGCACTTCTATAGGGTTTCTGTGTGGAATTCAATGCTACTTTTAGCTTACCAGTCCTTAAACAGTTTGCTTCTTGAAGATCAGACAGGTCATGCCATCGTGTGTTGACCACACAGGTAACTGACATGAAACTCCTTCAGCATTAAAGACTGAGAGTTGCAGAACAGCACTCCCATTTAAACAAACAAACAAACAAACAGAACACAACAACAACAAAAACAAAACAAAATGAGTTGCCTGAGTGGTCCTGCATAGCCCAGTTTTGCCCAGTTTTGCTACACTTCCAGATACATTGCAAGTTATCATTTTTCTCCTTTCTCCTAAGCCCAGTTAAACATCAAAACAAAACAACAAACAAAGAGTCCAATGCTGCTCTGGAAACAGAGGCCAAATGAGAACAAAAACAACAGAGTGGTCAAGACAGCAATGGTTGTTGTCAAAAATGGCCATGGAATTGTCTAGCAGGTCTATGGCAGACCTGTAAATCATAGAATCACAGAATCATGGAATAGCTTGGGTTGAAGGGGACTTTAAAGAAAATCTAGTTCCAACCCCCCTGTCATGGGCATGGATGCCATCCACTAGATCAGGTTGCACAGGGTCTCGTCCAACCTGGTCTTGAACACTTCCAGGGATGGGGCATCCACAGCTTCTCTGAGCAACCTGTTGCAGTGCCTCACCACCCTCTGAATGAAGAATTTCCTCCTAACCTCTAATCTAAATCTCCCCTCTTTTAGTTTAAAACCATTTCCTTTTTGTCCTGTCATTATCTGACTGAGAAAAAAGGTTGCTCTCCATCTTTTTCATAAGCCCTCTTTAAGTATTGTAAAGCAGCAATAAGGTCACCTCAGATGAACATCCCCAGCTCTCTCAGACTTTCCTCATGTAGGAGAGGTGCTCCAGCCCTCTGATAAACTTCGTGGCCCTCCTCTGGACCCATTCTAACAGATCAATGCTCTTCTTGTGCAGGGGGGCCCAAACACAAGGGGATGAGATAGCAGTAGCTGAAGGGAGTGAGGGATTTTAGGAGGTAGTATACTAAATCTGTGAATAACCATACATAGTAATAATAAAGACTATAGACATTACAAGGCAGATGCCTTCTTTTTCATTCTGTAGTTTTTCAACACCTTACCAAACAGATTTTAGTCTAGAGCTCCTGGGTCCTTCTACCATGGAAAGAAGAAAGTCTAAAGGGGATGCTAGAGAGCTGTCTGGGTGCCTTTAGGTGAATTTACACAATAAAATAAAATAAATGATAAAATAAAAATAATCTATGAATATACTTAAGCAGATGCTTATACAAGAAATAACATTTGGCATTAATGTTTTATTATTTCAATGAAAACATGATGAGTGTCATCACTAAGATTTTGATTTTTTTTTTTCCCCATCTAATCCTCCAAATGCTTAAGTGTGTTAGTATCCTTAAACACATAAGAAATGGCTTTGATTTTAATAGGTCTTTTTATATATGCAGTTAAATGAATAAAAGTTTTACAAGATAGTAAAAGAATAGTTCTGTCTTCTTCTTAAGACCAGAAATCTCAATAAAATATCTGTAAAGGTATTTGTTTTGTTCAGTGCTTACAGGGACAACATATAGCAATCAGAGAATTAAAACAATACAGACAGAAAGAGTGTCATTGTGTGAGCATGCACATCTGCTCAGCTTCAACTGGCCCAAAGAGGTAGTAGATTATTAAATTGCCTGGAAAGAAAAAAAAATTGGTTTCAATGTTGAAGTGGGGCCTGAAGTAGAGCAAGGCTGAGAGACTTGCTGAGGAGAGGGGTTTTCTGAGGTTCTCTAGTGAAGGCGTGGGGCTCTGGAAAGATGAAATTAAGAAAAAAATTTGTAGTCATAGTACCTCAGACTGAAAGCACAGCCCTCATGGGAAGAAAAGTAAATTCCTGGTTTGGAATGTAGATTGGAGAAATATTAATTTTAAGGATTCTTGTGTATGCGTTATTGATGAAAACTAGGGATGACCTAGCCTATTATTGAGGAAAAGAATATGTTGCAATGGCCATAGTGCTGAAAGGGATTTTTCTTTAAATATTAAATATGATTATTATTAAAGATAATATTTTTGTTTTCTCTTTCTCTTCCCTCTTTCTGAAGAAAAATGTAAAGAGAAGGAATGAGAAAAGAAAAAGGAAACTTTTCTGCCATTAGTTCAAGCTTCTTTGGTTAAAGACTCTAGTGTCACTTTGCCACATAGTGCAAATACTTATTCTTAAAAAGCTTTTTTCGTTTTGAAATTAATTACTTAAAAATATATATAAATATATATTACTTAAAAAATATTGCCTAAAAATACGTACCTAATTCCGAAAGGAAAATATTTCAATAATAAAAAAAAATATTTAACCTAATAGTCAGCTTTGTTTCTGAGCTAACTATTCCGAGCAAGAATTAGATAAGAAATCAGACTGACTTCCCAGTATGTTGTCTTTTAAGGATATCAATTAAAGCCCTGTAGATTACTTCTCTGGATGTGTAAATGGCCAGGGATAAGATTATCGGCTTCCACAGGAACACACAGAGAACTGTTTTTTTCTGCAAGTGATTCTTTTGTAAGTTACATCTTTGCCTTCCCTTTATGTTCCTTTTTTTTTTTCTCCTCCCCCCCCCCCCCCCCCCCCCAGCCCCGGAAAGCACTGTGCTTTCATTATCATACACTACTCAAGAGCCTTGCTTTTGTGATCTATCTCACTAATAACTCATAAGACTGAATGAATATTATAACAGTACATCATATAAGAAAGGTGAGCTGATGATCCACAGCATAATATAGATATAGATATCACCCAAGGAAGACGGCATTAAGTTGCAAACTCTGCCTAGTTATGAAGGAGGGCTTTGCAGATGCTGGCTCCATAGTTGGGACTTGTCCTTACTGAAAACAAAGTTGCCTATTTCTTGTGGGAGAAATAACTTGTATATGAATATCTCTATCTATCTATCTATCTATCTATCTATCATCTATCTACCTATCTATCATGATTGTTTTTCACTTACTGCTTTGTTGATGGGTTGGGTAATCCTCACGAGAATGACCAAACTAGTCCTTAATGAACATGTATGGGGTGTGAAAGGAGCAATGCTGAATTACAAAAGGATGGGGAAACTGGAGAGAAAAGAGGGCTGAAGTATGTGTATAACAACCATCTCTACACATCCTTCTTTGAACGTAGCAGTTGGAATAGGTGACTGCTTTGAGTGTGGCAATTGGACTAGATGACCTCCAGAGCCCCCCCCCCACATTCTGTGATTTGTAACAAAGGGTAAAATGTACATAGTGATTATCTGTGAAGAGTCTATGTATGGGAAGGAAAACAGGTGTCGAATGTTAGTTGAAGGGAAGTTGAAAGAAGTCTATAATGAGGCAAGTCTCAACTCAGAGTAAACCTCCCATCTGTGACTACAACGTGATAGATTTGGTTCCTGTGCAGGCCTAATATGATGATGGGAAGAAGGCAATTGTTGTGTGTGAACTTGAACAGATCATCTCTATATTCTAGAAATAGAAATTATTTTTGGTAGCTGTTTTCTCCATCTCAAATTCTTTCCACACATGAGTAAGCACCCTGAAGAACCTGCTCTTAGTATCAGATTAGTCTAATATCTGCCTGCTTGCCAGACTCCCTTTCCTGGACAACATCTGTAACATCTCATAATGAATGACACCTGAACTTTGAGAAAAATATGGTTAATTCTTTATGTCCATGTTTCATGCCATCGTGGTTGATTCTCTTTGTCCATATTTCAGTCCAGGATAGCTCTGTGAATTTTGCCGAGTGACCTTTTCTGAGCTATAGATAGCAACAAACTTTTGTGTTTATCCTGTTGAATATTTCTAAAACCTTACCACCGTGTGATCTAATCAGGATTTATAGCTCTGTTCATTTTGAACAGATTAGTCCTCAGGAGTTATGATGGACACCCTTTTTCCTCTTGTACATGGACTTACCATTGAAGAGAAACTCCAATGCATCACTGTCTAATCCAATATGTGGATAGAAGTTGTATAAACTTTTCCATCCTAAGCAAATAATAAATCAATGTCTCAATAAAGAACAGATGACTTAACATGGGAGACAGGAAGGTGGGGAACAAGTCAAGAAAATAGAGTACTTTCACAGTTCATTCAGACTTTTTGTTGATTAAGGCCATCTAGTTCCAGCAGAGGTCAAAAGTCCAGCTGCCACTTCACTGTATCTCAGCCCTTCAGCTCCTTCAATAGCCCTTCTACCAAAACAGAGTGCTATGTATTGACCTATTAAAATGAATTAGATCCTGCAGAGTGACTGCAGCTACTGTGAGGTGGAAGTCCTGGTCACTGCGTTTCTTCATTTAGACAGTGGAGGAGAGTGCTTTATTTTAGGTGATAAATAGTTTCCTATAAATTAATTGTGAAAACATTTTAGGAGGGTGCATCTGATTATAGATAAACCATTCCACTGAGAATAAGGTCACCATTCTCATTACACTGCTATTAATGGGGTTTTGACTCAGCTGTTCTCAGCAGTCAGTTCCAGGTAGGCTATGAACAATTTTTTGCTTCATTGTTAATGCTTGTAAAGATAAACAAGCAATGGGAGAAGCTTTATGTTCACCAAAGATAGCAGATATCTAACCATCCTAAGATAGAGAAGACTTTGTTGTACAAAAATATCAGTCTCTGTGTATCAGTATCTCTGTGCTAGCATTTGGAGGTTTTTAGTAGGGATGTTTCTTACTAACATGACAAATAAGGTGGACGGGTAGGAACTTTTCGTTTTGGTATCTGCATAATTCATTTTAATCCACACTATGTGTCTTCCAGAGGACATTACGGTGTTTTGCTGGCTCAGAAGAAATTATTCCTTTATGTGTTATGTATTATAGAGAGATCTATAGGTGAAGAGAAAAGGGACAGTTATGATGGTACAAGAGGAAAACTGCAGAAGAGAGAATATTTTCCCCTTCCTCCTCAGTATTACAATAGAAGGACAGAGAAATTGGGTTATTTTTTAATAGCCCCAACTGAAGGATATAGAGCTTGGAAAAAATTATCACAGGAAGGTCTGAGGAAAACATAATAGCTGAAACCTTGAAAGAAAAGGGCAGATTGCTTTGTCAGTTATCAGTGGATGTTCCAATTATCAGTGGATGTTCCAATGGTGCTCCCTCCCTCCCTCCCTCCCTCCCTCCCTTCCTTCCTTCCTTCCTTGCTTCCTTCCTTCCTTCCTTCCCTCCTTCCCTCCTTCCTCTTTTCTTTCTCTCTTTCTCTTTCTCTTTCTCTTTCTCTTTCTCTTTTCTCTCTTTCTCTTGTTCTCTCTTTCTCTTTCTCTCTATCTTTCTGTCTTCTGAAAAATGAATGGTATAATAAAAGTGGAATCTAATAAAATCTCAATCTATGGAAACCTCAAAGTTTAAATAGCTGATTTTACTTTTCTTTTTTCTATATGAAAACAATTATTTTTAACAGGCTTCAATGTTCTGTTTTATAAGACTTGTTCACAGTGGTCCAGCACACAATGAACTAATAATGACAGAAATGATCTGTACCTGTATTTCATGAAAAAAAAAGTGAGGATTACACCCTCACCAGTGACTCCAGGCAAGAGAGCAAGAGTGCTGTTTTACCTGTTTCTCAAGATGTATACCTATATTTTTGTTAGTGATTTAGTAGGTGATTTGTTTCCTTTTTGATAGTGAACCATTCCTTTAGATTAGTATGGGACACCATATTGCTATTCATGCTATATTTCATAAGATGCAAATCCAAGGTTTTCTCTTGTGGTTGTTAAAGGTGCTCCAGCATGTTTTTTCCCTCCTCAAGTTGCAAGATGATACAGCTCCTATTTGGCCAAGCTCAATGATGTTCCCCTTTAAAGAGAATCAGAAGTTTGTGATGAACTTTGGGAAAAGCAGGTCTCTGTCTCTGTCTTTTTAACTGAATAGAGAAAGATTGGTGAGCTAGGATCCAGTTCAGCTTAGTTCTTAACACCACATTAAAGATGGCCTCAGGTTGTAATACTTTGGTATTAACCCTTGAACTGTTGGAAGATACCTTTACATGTCCTAGTAAATGGGGATCATGTGTTCACTGTTTGTGAACTATCTTATCTTTGCAGAAGGTAAGTTTTTATTTTGTGTTATAGGGCTGATCTTTTAGCTAATTTCAGAGATAAACACCTACAGTTACAGTAGGACAGGATTACTTAGGTCCATAAACATCATTATGGGAAGAACTCAAGACGGAGTGCTTTTGCATGATTTATGATGAATAAATACTGTATTAGTTCTCATTTTAACACTAGTTACATAAATTGCTACAACCATAAAGGCCTTAAAGTTATTTTCATCAGTGTTACTTAATCAAATCGGTAGTTCATTGCAACTGTGTCTTTATCTTTGACAGGGAAAAGTGCAAATATTCCATAAAATTCAACATTTATCTGTAGCCATTAATTTTATGTAGAAATACCTTGTATGTAACATTGATTACTGCTAGCACAAAACACTACAAAAATTAGGTAAGATAGAAAGCATATTATGTTAATATTTTTTTTTCCCTGTTAAGCTTAATGAAACATGATGGTTCTGTCCCTTATTTTTCTCATTGTTCTCTCCCAAAGTGATCATCATGGCTTCTTCTTGCAGGAGAAGCTTAATGTCAACAGTATGGGGCATCAGGTGATAATATTTGACTTTTCTCTCATAAGAGGACTGTGGGAAACTCGAGTTAAGAAGAACAAAGAACGTCAGAGGAAAGAGAAAGAAAGATTAGAAAAAAGCTCATTAGAGAAGTAAGCCAACTTTTCTGTTACTTTTTTTTTAATTGAAATCATTATTATTATCCATTATATTGGCATATAGTAAGCATTATCAGACTGTTTTTTATTTGTGTGTGTGTTTGTGTGAGATTTCTTGATTTCATACCTCTTTCTCATACAGGATTTTAAGAGAAGTATAATACATGCTATATACTAACTATGCATGTATTTCATTTGCCCCTGTTCTTTCCCATGTAGATTGTGATTTAGTGATGGCGTATTTCACTTGTCTACTGTGAAGATTTAATCTGAAGAGAAAAATCATACATTTTGTACATTTCTATTGCTTGTATGCTATATTGCTTTTTAGTATGGAATTCATGAAAACATGCTCATAAAATACAGTACGGCAAAATACTTTAAATCTTATTGAGTTGACAAGAGAAGCAAAATGATTGAAATAAATGGACATATACAAATATTTCTGAATAGAAGAGAGAAGATAGAAAAAAAAACCACTTTACCAGAAGATTTTTGTTGTTGTTGTTGTTCAGATATTAAAAAGACCATTGATTATAGAGTTTATACCACTAATCATTATATATATATATATATATATAATAGAATAGAAAAGAAACTTACAGTTTCTTTTAGCAATGTTTTGCTTTCTTTATGTTCGTCCCTATTAGACACAGCGAAATATTACACTGTGCTGGCAATATTAGAAATATATGACTTATCATTTTTTTCCCCTCTGAGAAGAGAACAAAGCAATAGAAATCACTTTATGCTTTAAAAATAAAATGCACAGGGTTAAACAGTGCCCTCATTTAAGGGTACTAGACCTTGGTGCAACATTTTGAACATCTGACTCACAGATTCTCACTATCAGTGCAGCTATGCTGACCTTGCAGCAGAACAGCTTGGTTAAGAGGCGATCATGGAAATATACAGTTTGATTGCCTTTTCTGTATGAACTTTCTCTTCAAAACATTCGTAGCGACAATCTTGCTTCTCTCATCTTTACATAAATCCTATGTTAAAAAACATAATCCTAAGAAAATAAAGAAGAAGGAAAAAAAAAAAAGATCTTCCTTCAGATTAACAAGAATAAGTTTTCTTTTTGGTATGAGCTCAGGGGCAGAGAAAGTTTGCTGTTGTGAGTGTTCCTGATGGTGGAAAATAGAAGTGAAGCCATTTGTGATGAAAGCTCATTAAATCTGATTTCTGTCCCAGCTGTTATAATACAGAATCAAAGAATGGCTGAAGTTGAAAGGGACCTCAGGAGGTAATCTGGTGCAACCCCCCTGCTCAAGCAAGGACACCTAGAGCAGGTGGCCAAGAACCATGAGGACCATGTTCTGGGAACGTCTGAGGATCTCCAGTGAGGGAGACTCTACTACCTCTCTGTGCACCTTGTTCCAGCGCTGACTCTTTTTCACAGTGAAGAAGTGTTTTCTGATGTTCAAAGGGAATATTCTGTGTTTCATTTTGTGTCTTCTGCCTAGTGCCATGTCACTGGGCACCACTGGGAAGTCTATACCTCTCTCTTCTTTACAGCCCCCCTTCAGTTATTTATATTCGTTGATGACATCCCCACTGAGCGTTCTCTTTTCCAGGCTCTCCCAACATTTTTCTCATATAGATGCTCCAGTGTTTTAGCATCTTAACAGTCATTTGGTGGACTGTCTCTAATAGCTCCATTTCTCTTGTACTGGGGAGCCAAGAACTGGACATAGTACTCCAGGTGAGGTCTCACCAGTGCTGAGTAGAGGGTAAAGATTGCCTCCCTGGACCTGATGTCAACATTCCACCTAATGCAGCTCAGGACACCATTCACCTTTGTAGTGGCAAGGGTACATTGCTGTCTTCTTGACTCCTAGGCTCTTTTCTGCAAAGCTACTTTGCGGCTTGGTGGCACCAGGATGTACTTGTGTTTGGTGGTGTTCCTCATCAAATGCAGGACTTTGTAGTTCTCCTTGATGAACTTTACGAGATTGTTGTCAGCCCATTTCTACAGTCTGTCAAGGTCCCTCTGATGGCTGCATGGACCTCTGGTGCATCAGCCTCTACCCTCACTTTTGAGTCATCTGTGAATTTACTGAGGGTGCAGTTTATCCCCTCATCCAGATTGTTACCCAAGCTGTTGAACTGGACTGGACCCAGTACTGACCCAAGGAGTACTCCACTATTTCCTTGCCTCCAAATAGACTTTGCCACTAACCACTACCCTCTGGGTCTGTCTGCTTAGCCACTTTTCAGTCCACCTCACTGCCTACTTATCCAGTCCATATTTCAACAGCTCCTCTGTGAAGATTGTATGGGGGACAGTGTGAAAGGCCTTACTGAAGACTGGGAGGACAATATTCACTGCTCTTCTCTCATCCATTAGGACAGTCATTTCATTATAGAAGCTTATCAGGTTAAGTCAAGCATGACTTACATTTGGTGAATCCATGCTGACTACTCCTGATGATTTTTTTCTCTTTCATGTGCCTGGAAATGGTTTCCAGGATTAGCTGTTCCATCTGTTTCCCAGGAATCAAGGTGAGGCTGACTGGCCTGTAGTACCCTGGGCCTCCTTCTTGACCTTCATTAATATAGTAGTGACAGTTGCTTTCCCTCAGTCTTAGTGCAGTTCTCCCAGTTGCCACAATCTACCGCAAAATTTTGAGAGTGGCTTTGCAATGACATCTGCCAACTCACTCAACACTTTTGGGTGCATCTCAACAGTGCCCATGGACTTGTGTATGCCTAGTTTGCTGAAGTATTCCCTGGCCCTATCCTCTTTCACTAGGGCACATCTTCCTTGATCCAACATTTCAGCCTGGTCTCTTGGGCCTGGAGTCTGGTCTTGCTGGCAAAAACTGAGGCAAAAAGGCCTTCAGAACCTTGTCCTTTTCATTGCCCTCTATAACCAGGTCTCCCATTTAATTCAACAGAAGACCCACATTTTCTCTAGTCTTCATTTTGTCACTGATGTACTTGTCAAAGCGCTTCTTTTTGCCATTCCTGGCAAGATTCAATTCTATTTGGGCTTTAAGAAGTGTACAATTTGTACAATTCTGTGGCAGATAAAGCAGAAGACTTGCTACATTACCTCTGTCTATGTCAGCTATTGGCTCACGTGGTGCCACTGCAGTCTTCATAGAAAGAGTATTATGGTTAGACATCCGTGTGTGTAACTTCCAACTGTCTATGCAGTCACCTTCAGAACTGATGAAAGGTCAGTCCCAATGTCAACACCCCTAGGTCATCTTTTCTTTCTTTTTTTTTTTTTTTTTGTTTTTCTGTGATGCAGAAGATAAATTCTTAATTCATTAGTACAAAAGCAAAGTAGAAGTGCCAGACATGGGGAACTTCTGTATGTAAGAAGGAGAGAGGGTAACTTTGTATGCTCTGCTAATTTCAGCTCTCACATTTTTGGTCAGTAGCAGTGGTTAAAACTCATTGTGAGCTGTGTTTTCCATTTAGACAAAAACAAAAACAACAAACCCACAACCATTCTCCTTTCTGTTTTCACCTATGGTTATTTGTCAGTACCCTTTCAGCTAAAAGGGTAAAGCTTGATGGTCTTTTCTGCTTTTTTCTACTAATGAGGTTCAAAGTCATTCTGCTATCTTCCTGCACCAACTTGAAATTTAGGGGGGAATTTAGGAGGTAATTTAAGATATGAAGCAGAGAAGTAAAAGGTTCTGAGAACATTTGATGCATTCACAAATGATTTTTATTTTCTTCCTCTAGGTTGCAATTTGCATAGTCTTGTGTCTTGTTGTGTATCTTCCTGTTAACAACCAGATTCCTCTCCAGTTAATTCTACTTTTAGAGCTCCTGGAAAAAAAAGAGCCTCTGAAATCATGCTTTGGTTCTGGTTTTGAGTGATCAGTATTTCACTCACTGAAATGAATGGTGAAGTTCACATTCATTCTTATGATGTGGGCATTGTAGAGTGGATAAAGCTGATACAGTCAAAGTCATAAAAATACTGGTAATAAAATGCAAAATGCAGTTAAAAGAAAAATCCTGTTTATTTTATGAGGCATGCTCTGACCTCTGACCTTCAGTTTCTAAAGGTCAGATCACAAGTTAGATACTTTTCAGTGCTTTCAAAGGTAGGGCCAAAACATGACAATATTTTGCTTGTTGTAAACTTGAAAGTATATATAATTGTAATTATGATTAAATATCTAACAGAAATAATGTCTCCCTGTGGAAATATATATCATTATTTCAACGAGTTGCATATGTCACCAAATTCTGGTATCTTACTCAAGGATTAAAAACTTACCACTGTCAAGTAGGTCTGCTGAAATCAGTCTAGTGCTCATTGTCAATTCAAAGAAAGAAAGTATTTTGGAAAGGACTGTAACCCAAAATGTTGATTCCAAAATGACATTCAAAGAAGGCAGCTTCCTGAACTGAGGGCTGCATTCCAGCATTTAATATTCTAGATATTTACTTTTGCCAGCAGCCAGAGTGAATTCCCAAGTAAGGCTGAAATTAATAGAGTTTTCCTGCAAATATACTTGTGTAACAGATGAGTTTGGAATCTGGCCTGCAGAGATGCTTTTTTTTTTTTTTTTTCCTTTTTGTTCTTTTTTATTAACAAACTCTTGTTTTTCTCGAAGAGGTTATAATTCACTAATGCCCTTGAGACTGTGCAGCTTTTCATCAGCTGTGTTGCTATGAAAAATGACCTGATAATATATTGTGAAATATAGCGTGTATTATTTGCGGAGAAACTCCCAATTAACCTCTAGGGAACTTTGCTTGCCTTGGGGAAAGGTAATTTAGTTCATGCAAGGTCACTAAGCAGTCACGTATAAGATATTTCTTGTTTTTGCCTAAAGATTTTATATGACAGAAATCAACTGAATGCAAAACTTGAACTATGTTTGCATTAATGGTGAGAATTTCCAAAAATTTGGGGAATTTACAGCCTCTAGAACAGATTTTAAAGCAGCTGGCTAGTGAAACCTATTTCTACAGAACAGTACACTGATAATATTGCAAGTAGCTCATATCTGTCCCTCTGAAATAGAAACATAGATTCCCAGAACGATTTGTGTTGGAAGGGACCCTGAAGATCATCTAGTTCAACCTCCTCAGCCTGCCCCCCTGCCTTTCTCCCTACATCGTGGGTGGGGACAGCTTCCACTAGACCAGGTTGCTCAAAGCCCCATCCAACCTGGCCCCAGGAATGGGGCATCCCCAGGCAGCTTAGTCCATTGTTTCACTACTCTCATAATAAAGAATTTCTTCCTAATATCTAATTTAAACCTACCCTCTTTCAGTTTAAAACTATTAACCCTTGTTCTGTCACTACAGTCCCTGATGAAGAGTCTGTTCCAAGATTTCTTATATGCCGTCTTCAAGTACTGGAAGGCCCCTATAAGGTCTCCCCAGAGCCTTCTCTTCTCTAGGTTAAACAATTCCAAATCTCTCAGCCTGGCTTCATAGGAGAGGTGTTCCTCAGGCACCTGCCATCAAATCATTGATACTGGTGTCAGATCACTTTGGGTGGAATTAATTCAGTCCTTTGTCTCCCCTTTGGCTTTGTTGGACTGTAGAAATACCATTAAATGGTTTAAGGGACCTCTGTTTTTGGGGTGCACATATAAACCAGCAACTGAGTATGAAAAAAAAAGAGACAAACAGTACATTGCTGTGGAAAAGTAATTTCATTTTACTTATGTTCTTTATCTCATTAGGTATGGCCACTCTAAATCCATAGGTTATAAAACACAAAATGTACAAAAAAAGTGCACTGTTCTGTGATTATTTGTTTATGGAGGTCCATATTATGAAAGGAAATTTGTGTTAAATCACTGTTTTGCATTGCATTGTCTAGATTTTGGCAATGGTGAACAATCATAGAATCACAGAATGGCTTGGTTGTAGGAAACTTTAAAGAACATCTAGTTCCAATCCCCCTGACACGGGCAGGGATACCACCCAGTAGATCAGGTTGCACAGGGTCTCGTCCAACCTGGTCTTGAACACTTCCAGGGATGGGGCATCCACAGTTTCTCTGAGCAACCTGTTGCAGTGCCTCACCACCCTCTGAGTGAAGAATTTCCTCCTAACCTCTAATCTAAATCTCCCCTCATTTCTGTTTGTCCAGTCATTGTCCGCCTCAGCAAAAGTTGCTCTCCATCTTATGTATAAGACCCCTGTAAGTATCGTAAAGCTGCAATAAGGTCACACCAGAGCCTTCTCCAGGCTGAACATCCCCAGCTCTCTCAAAATTTCTACACAGGGGAGGTGCTCCAGCCCTCTCCTCTGATTAACTTTGTGGCCCTCCTCTGGAACCATTCTACAGATCAACATCCTTCTTGTGCTGGGGATCCAAGAACCTGGATGCACTTCTCCAGGTGGGGCCTTACAAGGGCAGAGTAGAGGAGATCAATCACCTGCCTTAACCTGCTGGCCACTCCTCTGTTGATGCAGCCCAGGCAAGCACACACTGCTGGCTCATGTCAAGCCTTTCGTCCACCAGAACTCCCAAGTCTTTCTCTGCAGGGCTACTCTCAATAAATTTTTCTCCCAGTCTGTACTCCTGTCTGGGATTGCCCTGACCCAGGGGCAGCACTTTGCACTTAGTTAGACTTGTTGAACCTCATTAGGTTAATGTAGGCCCACTTCTCTGGCCTGTCCAAGTCCCTCTGAATGGCATCTCTTCCTTCTTTGGTATCAACTGTACCACTCAGCCTAGTGTCATCTGCACACTTGCTGAGGGTGCACTCAATCCCACTGTCTATGTTGCTGATAAAAATATTATACAGTACTGGTCCCAGGACAGACCTCTGAGGGACACCACTTGTCACCAGCCTCCACATGGATATAGAGCTATTGACCACCACTCCCTGAGCGCGACCTTCAAGCCAATCCTTTATGCACTGAATTGTACACCCATCAAATCCATATCTTTCCAATTTAAACATTAGGATGTGATGTGGGACCATGTCATAGGCCTTACAAATGTCCAGGTAGATGACATCGTTGGTTGTCCTTTGTCAACTGATGCAGTCACTCCATCACAGAAGGCCACTATATTGGTCAGGCATGATTTGCCCTTGGTGAAGCCATGCTATCTGTCTCAGATCACCTCTTTGTCTTACCTGTACCTTGACATTGCTTCCAGGAGGATCTGTTCCATGATCTTGACAGGCACAGAGGTGAGGCTCACTGGTCTGTAGTTCACTGGGTCCTCCTTTCTACACTTTTAAAAATGGGAGTGACGTTTCCCTTTTTCCAGTCACCAGGGATTTCACCTGACTGCCAGGACTTTTCAAACATGATGGAGAGAGGCTTGGCAACTACATCAGCCAATTCCTTCAGGACCCTGGGATGCATGTCATCAGGCCCCATAGACTTGTACCTGTTTGGTTTCATCAGGTGGTCTTGAACCTGCTCTTCACTTACAGTGGGAGGGACTTTGCTCCCCCAGTCCTCATCTGTGGTTTCAGGGAAACGAGAGACGTGGGAAACCTGAGACTGGCAGTGAAGACTGAGGCAAAGAAGTTGTTGAGTACCTCAGCCTCCTCTATGTCTGTTGTTACGAGTTCGCTCTTGTCATCCATCGGGGGAACAATCTCTTTGGCCTTTCTTTTCTGAGCAATGTACCTACAGAATCCCTTCCTGTTATTCTTTGCACCCCTTACCAAGCTCAGTACCACCTCTGCCTTGGCTTTCCTGATCCCATCCCTGCACATGCGGACAGCATCTCTGGCCTCTTCCCAGGCCACACATCCCTGCTTCCACTGCCTGTGTGTATCCTTCTTGCACCTCAGTTTGACCAGCAGAACTTGCACGACCATCCCAGTTTTCTGTGCTCCATGCTTGCTTTCCTACACAGGGGTACATTGAGTTCCTGTGCTCTGAGAAAAACACCCTTAAGGAGTAGCCAGCTCTGTTCAGCTCCTTTGTGCCTAAGGACAGTGTTCCAGGGGATCTCACTCACTAGGTCTTTAGAAAGCTTGAAGTTCACTTTTAGGAAGTTCAGGGTCCTGACTGTGCTCTTTGTCAGGCCAATATTCCTCAAGATCACAAACTCGACCAGGGCATGGTCACTGCAGCCCAGACTGCCTACATTCTTGACCTCTTTAATGAGCTCGTCCACACTGGTGAGCACCAGGTCCAGTAATACTTCTCCTCTGGTTGGTTTGCCTAATACCTGGATCAGGAACTTATCCTCATTGCACTCCAGGAATCTCTTGGATTGCTTACATTTTGCTGTGTAGTTTTCCCAGTAGACATCTGGGTGGTAGAAGTCCTCCATCATGACGAGAGCACGCAAGCATGATTCTTCTTGTAGTTGAAGAAAGAATGCCTCAGCCACAGCCTCCCCTTGGTCAGGTGGCCTACAGTAGACTCCAACCACAAGCCTGTCCTTTATTGGTGTGGTCCTTAACTTTCACCCACAAGCATCTCTTGGCAATCAATCCTTTCCATAACAGAGAGGGCAACACCGCCTCCCCTCCTTCCCTATCTATCTCTTCTGAAGAGCTTATAGCCCTCTATTCCGGTGTTCCAGTTATGTGATATATCCCACCACATTTCCATGACAGCGATCAGGTCTTATTTGTCAAATTGCACCATGGTTTCCAACTTCTGCTTGTTTCCCATGCTGCGTGTGTTGGCATCAGGGGAGGTCCCAGTTGACTGACAGCTAGAAAATGTGATGCCAATCTACAAGAAGGGCTGGAAGCGGGATCCAGGAAGCTACAGGCCTGTCAGTTTGATCTTGGTGCTGGGGAAGCTCATGGAGCAGATTATTTTGAATGCCATCACACAGCATCTACAGGGCAACCAGGTGGTCAAGGCCAGTCAGCATGTGTTTATGAAAGGCAGGTCCTGCTTGACAATCATGATCTCCTTCTATGACAAGGTGACACATTCAGTGGATGATGAAAATTCTGTGGATGTGGTCTACCTAGACTTCAGTAAGGCTTTTGACACTGTTTCCTCCAGCATTCTCCTGGAGAAACTGGCTGCTCATAGCTTGGATGGATGTATGCTTCATTGGGTTAAAACCTGGCTGGGTGGCCAGGCCCACAGAGTCATGGTGAGTGGAGTTAAATCCAGCTGGAGGCCAGTCCATAGTGGTGTCCCTCAGTGCTCAGTACTGGGGCCAGTTCTCTTCAATATTTCTATCAATGATCTGTAGAAGGGGATCGAGTGCACTTTCAATACATTTTCAGACAACACCAAGTTAGTTGCAAGTGTTGATCTGTTTGAGGGTAGGAGGGCTCTACAGAGGGATCTGGATAGGCTGAATTGATGGTCTGAGGCCAATTGTATTAGGTTCAACAAGGTTAAGTGCCAGGTACTGCACTTCGTGCACAACAACCCCATCCAACACTACAGGTTTGGGAAAGAGTCTCTGGAAAGCTGCCCAGTGGAAAGGTGCCTGCGGGTATCGGTCAATAGCTTGCTGAATATAAGCCAGCAGTGTGGCTCAGATGGCCAAGAAGGCCAAGAGCATCCTGGCTTGTATCAGAAGTAGTGTGGCCAACAGGACTAGGGAAGGGATTATCCCTATGTACTCAGTTGTTGTGAGGCTGCACTTTGAATACTATGTTCAGTTTTGGGCCCCTCACTGCAAGAAGGAGATTGAGGTGCTGGAGTGTGTCCAAAGAAGGGCAACAAAGCTGGTGAAGGGTCTAGAGAACAAGTCTTATGAGGAGCAGCTGAGGGAGCTGGGGTTGTTTAGCCTAGAAAAAAGGAGGCTCAGGGGAAACCTTATCACACAATTACCTTAAAGGAGATTATAGTGAGGTGGGTATTGGTCTCTTCTCCTAAGCACTAAGTGATAAGACAAGAGGAAATTGCCTTAAATTGTGCCAGGGGTGGTTTAGGTTGGATATTAGGGAAAATTTATTCACTGAAAGGGTTATGAGACATTGGAATATGCTGCATAGGGAAGTAGTTGAGTAACCATCCCGGGAGGTCTTCAAATAATGTGTGGATGCAGAATTTACTGACATGGTTTAATGGTGGACTTGGCAGTGTTAGGTTAAAGTTTGGACTAGGTGGTCTTTTCCAACCTAAATGATTCTATGATTCTATGATATTTTCGGAAGGATTGCAACATGTTTGTCTTCTGTATGAAAAGGAGGTAAGTTAAAAATTGAAGGCTGAGGAATTAAGCATTCAAGTGTGGATATGATAGAGCTCTTTGCCCAGATTATCTATTTAAATCTTCATTGTGAAATGGCATAGATTCCTCCATTCACCAATAACATATAAAGAAATGATAATAGTTCACTGTGTCTCTCCTCTAAAAATTTCTTCTCAAGCTCTGACTACCCAGAAATGCTTATATTACTTTTTTTTGAGCTATGCACTTGAATGTAAGAAGTCAAAAGCAAACTTTCACTTTGCAAGCAGATAGTGACTTTTTTTCCTGATGGTTTATACCTTTGTTTAATAAAATAGGTGTCACTCTGCCAGATTTTGGTGTTTTAACTCTATTTGTGCCTGACCTAAGATTTTATTTGTGATGTTTATTTTTATTCTCCTTCTCAATACTCAATTCAGAAATTTTTCTAAACAAGACTAAAACTCAATCTGGGATTGCTTAGTCCCAAACACAAATTATGAGTAACAATCTGGGAGCAGTTCTGGAACACTAATAACCACTTTTATTATTTGCCTTTGCTCTTATACACTTATATACATAACATTTAATATAGTGCACGCAAGTGGGTTGAAAGATAAAAGTTGCTGCTCAGCCGTGATACTTGACAACCTACTGAAGAGCCTGACAGAACGACTGAAATTAAATTAGTCCACTTGAAACTGAGGGAAATGTTACTCATCTGTCAGTAATATTAGTCTGGGCTGAGCTCCAGTTTAACTGTGCTGCTCTTATACAAATTCCATAGGATTGTCTACTGATACTGCATGGCTAGTAATTCTGATTTAAACATCACTCAAGAGTACTAAACCAGTGTCACCATGTAGTGTTCTGGTGACAGCTTTCATCCTGATTTAGAGGAAATACTGTCTTCTAGTGAAACTTCATTTCTTCACTTAAGATTCTTAGCTTTTTCATCAAGATCTCCTATACAGATATTGAGCAGCAGGCAATTCCAGAAGGAAGAACCATCCAAATAAATCCAATTACTCTCCAGTTACTGGGATGACTCAAATCCATACTAATGTAAGCTTTTTGTTTTCCAAGCTGGTCACTCCTTTGAAGGGTGCAATCATCAAATTTGTTCAACAGTAATTCTTTGCAGTCAGGTTAATTAGGTTTGTGATTTTGATGGAGAATCTAAAATGGCAAGCAAGGAACTCCCATATCCTCAAAAGGAAATTTCTATCATAAGAAATCCCAATTATGTGCTGTAAAATTTCTTTGCTCTAGGTGTAGTGAGGTAACATCTGGGAAAGAATTTGCTGAAGAAAACTTCACCAAAATGGAAATACTTAAATATTCCATTTCCCTGCTGATTCTGCTTAATATCTACAGTGCATTGTCTTGAAAGCTTACTGAAAATCAGTGGTTAAGCTGTAGTAAGACTTTAATGGCTTTCCAGAAATAACTCTTCTGTACTATCTACAGTATGCTATAGTGAAGTCCTACAGATGTGCTTTTGTGTTATAAATACAAAAGTATGTAACATATACCTTTTAGATACATGTAAATAACTTGTAATCAGCCTGATTAAAATTAGTTGAACTATTTTGATGATTAATGTTGAAATATGGGAGTAATTAGCTGAGTTGGATCCTTAGATCTCATCTGGTTCCTAAGTCTAGAAAATATATTTTTTTGTGTTTGTATTCCCCCCTAAATTAGGCTTGCCCTGACGAACATCCACTCTCTGAATAATGAAAATAGTTGTTTCCTTAATCTGACTAGAAGTGTACAATCAAGCTCTGGAGGAAGATGAAAATATTTCTTACAGACTATTAATAAAAGGATGTAAACTTCAGGAGAGCTGTGATTGTGTAGCTAACTCATTTGTTTGTCATATATGGAAATATGGTTTTGGACTATCAGGAGCCCTTAAAGTACCAAGACCAGAAATTTAATTTCTCTACAAAAATATTAGAATATTTAAAGGCTGATTTTGTATGTGTGGATATATTCTGTTTGCCACACTTTTTTAGATGTATTTTCTGTCTTTCCTCAAGACTCACACAATAACCTTCAGATATCAAAAACACAGTGGTAATCTTACTTTATCTGAGAAGCATGAGGAAAGAAAGACTTAAAATAGTCTTTATTTTCACAAAGATCCTTTAAGGAGTATCATTAGCTCTATGCTTTGACTACTAGACAGTGCTGATTGATAACGATGTGATTGAATCATATGGAACACAAGTCCTGTGAGGAACAGCTGAGGGACCTGGGGTTGTTTAGTCTGGAGAAGAGGAGGCTCAGGGGAGAGAGACCTTATTGCTCTCTACAACTACTTGAAAGGAAAGTGTGAGGAGCTGGGGGTCGGCCTCTTCTCACAGATAACTAGAGAAAGGACTAGAGGGAATGGCCTCAAATTGCTCCAGGGGAGGTTCAGGTTGGAAATTAGGAGACATCTCTTCTCAGACAGAGTAGTCAGGCATTGAAACGGGTTGCCCAGGGAGGTGGTGGAGTCACAGTACCTGGGGGTGTTTAAGGAAGGGTTGGATGTGGTAATTAGGGATATGGTTTAGTGGGTAATATTGGTCGTAGGGTGGCAGTTGGTGCAGATGATCTTGGAGTTTTTTTCCAACCTTAATGATTTTATGATTCTATGATTCTTTATCCTTTGGTATGACTTCAGCTGTAGCATGCAGAGAGGGTGGTGAGGCTCTGGAACAGGTTGCCCAGAGAGGGGCTGTGTATGCCCCATCCTTGGAGGTGTTCAAGAACATGTTGGACGAAACTCTGTACAACCTGGTCTAGTGGGTGGCATCCCTGCCCATGGCAGGGGGGGTTGGGACTAGATGATCTTTAAGGTCTCTTCCAACCTGAGCTATTCTATGATACAATATGATATGCAATTTACAGCTCTGTAATCTCTGCTAAATTATACATATTGGCTTGACAGAAGTTACACCTCCAGGCCAAAAAGGCCTGATTGATTCATTTGGTTAGTATATACCCCAAGGGTCCGAGCAGGGATTGTAAATAATTAGACCCTCTGCCCTTGGTGTATATCATGTTTTCATTCTAATACGTACTGTACAAAATTATGCATGTTAGTTGCTCCGTTATTAATTCACTTTCCATCTGCTCAAAATGTGCTTGTACATAGTACTTAGCCTGGTAACCATGAGAAAAAATTCTTTAAAAGCTTAAAATTGCACATTGACATAACTTGATGTAAGAATGATATGTGACAAAGAAATTTGACGTAGGATTTCCACCTCAGTCTGGGATATCCATGTTGAATTCCTCACCAGTTTTGATTCTTAATGACTTTCTTCTGAAGTCAATATTTCACCAACTGATTTGATTAGCTGATTCGATTAACTGCTTTGATAATGGCCTCCTGAATTTTGTTTTGTATGTGTTATCAATAAAGTGTCAGAGGACAGTTTATTCTTTCATCTTTAATGCAGTTGCCTTTTTCCCTTTTTCTATATTCTCTGCTATAAGAGAGTAAAATCTCAGATCTAAGCCCTCTGCTCTTGTGTTCCTGATGTCTACTTGACACAGCCAGCACTGAGCTGTTGTACAGCAGCTCAGTGCCTTACTTTTTTTTTCTCTAGAGTTAGGCTTTTTGACCTCTTCTTTCTGTTTGTTAAGTTTTCTAACATTCTTAGAGTTTATACCTTGAGGAACATGTCAGTCATTTCTTGCATGAGTGAAGATCAATAAATATTAAAAAAAGCATCATGGGATTAAGCTTTTTCAGTGTATTGAATTATACACTGAAATAAAATGTTTAATTCCTTGGTAGAAAATGAAGGAATTCCATGGAAATGAGAGGGCAGTACTGCAGAATTAAGCTTGCAGAGGCACAGAAAACCTGTATGTGGGGGACTGGTGGGAATGTGAGAAAGACCAGTGGTATGAAAAGCTAGGATTATTTAGAATATTTTAGAAAAAAAGAGTGCCAGAGTTTTCAGTTCAATTTCTCCCCTGTAATGGTTCAGATCATTTTTGTTTGTTTGTTTGTTTGTTCTCTTCCTCAGGGATTCAATTCATTATTTTCTTTTTTACTTCCCACTTCACTTCCCACGCACCTTGCACAATAATGAGAGCTTTTATAGTCAATTAGCTATGCTCACTGGTAGACAAGTTTTGGAAAACAGTGAGTAGGTGTTTTGGGCCTGTTTATTTTTCATATAGTATATGAAAATGTTGTTTTCTAGCTTTTCCTGTTGATCTCTTGCTATTGCATTTTCTGCCCCCTACTGCACCAGTGGTCTCTGAGGTTCAAAGGACAGATTGAAACAGGCAAGATAAACACTAAAAATTGAATTTGTTAATGTGTAAAAGCATCTGAAAGCTCAGATGTCATCTGAGTGCTTCCAGACTGCAGCTGGAGGGAATACCCTATGGTACTGCTGTCTAGTGCAACTGGATACTTGGGAGTCTGTCCCTCTGTAACTAGAGGTAACAGAGGCAGTGTCTTGGAGGACCACAAAAAGGGCTAGGCAGATGTGTCTCCTCTAACCCATTTTCTTGTCTTTGCTATTTCAAGTATCTTAGGAAAAGATTTTGAGATGCTGTGGTTTGGTTGAGGACTCTTCCTTGACTATGGTGACTTCTTCAGTACTCCTCTAGGGACTCCCTAGACTGAAATGTGGTGGTAAACACATTTCTGATTGCCCTTTTTTTTTTTTTTTTTTTTGTTCTTCCTTACTCATTTACATATCACAGCTTGCTGTGATATAAAGCAGTTCACAATTAGGCACTGACAGAAGCTGGGAGATTTACTTCAGATATTTTTTTCTTTTCTTCTCAAGCCTCCTCTATTGGCACTTTAAATGTCAGTAAGTTCTCAAAATGTTTACTTCTAAAGAGCATATTAATCTCTCCAAAGAACACTGAAGCAAAGGGTAAGTTTAACTTTTCTGCAGCTTCCTTAATAACTCCTGCTCTCTTAATAACTTCTTTAAGTATTTCTTTACTTCTCTTTTCATACCTTGATAAGTTATTGTTCCCAGCATCTTTATGAGAGGCTTCTTGCTTCTGATGTGCTAAAAATCCTTTTCCCATTCATCTGTATACCTGCAGTAAGTCACTTCATTTACCTTTTTATGGTTTTACTTGTAACTTGTCAGAGTTATACTGCCTTCTCATTCCTTCATGTGAACATAAATGTTATTTCTTTTTTTTTTCTTTTTTTTTCCCATTTTTGGAAGTGAGAGGAGGACGTGATCCCTTCATTAGAATGTACTTACTCTTGAAATTGTGCTGTCTTCATGCAATCTGCCAGCACTTTACCCAGTCAGCTGCACTTTTTCCTCTCCGCTCCCCTCCCCCTCCCTCTCCCCTCTGCTCTCCCCTTCCCTCCCTTCCTCCCTCCCTTCCTCTCTCTCTCCCATGGGAATACATTGTGGTGATTATTATAACAGGGGTCTTCTGTAGTTCTCTGATGACCTGTGTATGGTATGATGTTGCTTTAAACTAAATCTAGTCTTCTTATGGTCTCTCAGACAAGCTGCTGTGATAAAGTCATGTGTGATTTGCAAAACTGTATATTGTCCACATTGTGTTAGTGTGGTACGTGTTTATGGATAGCTGAAGTGTCCTACTGTTGCTGTGCTCTCTGCTTTCAGGTTTCTCCAATATTCCCTAATGTTTCAGTAAAAACACTCATTCGTGCTAGGTACTTCACTACTGCCTGAGTAACACCCTTTCTGTTTAAACATACATTTCTGATCCCTGTATATTCATTTTTATAGCAATGAGTTAAATATGATTTTTAATGTACCGTATCCTATTCCCATCCATATACTCTGCTCTTCATTTTTTATCTATCTTTCTATGAGTGTCTGAAAATTGCTTACATGCACCATGTTTTGAAGATGTTTCTTGTATTTATGTTTGTAACTGATTTATTGTACATGATTTAAAACCACATATTCTTGCTCATTAATGTGGCATTATTTTAAAATTTATAATTTTAGAGCAAATCCAATGCTTAGCTAGGAATATGTTTACAATTGTTATTAATTCCTGCTTAAACTTTACAAACTTGCTTCTGCTTCTCCTTTTAGGATATGCCATTCATGGGTTTGTTTCCCTAGAGGGCATGTTATCCTCAGCATTGTTCCCTTCTGCACCTGTCAGTTTTCTCCATGTCTTTAGCTTAAAATTTTTGCCAGAGGGTGGAGATCACATAATTGAAACTTACGTACAACAAAAAAATCTATCATTCCAAATATGAGACCAGATTTATGAAACAAGACTGTGCAGAGTCTTATTTTGGTATAAGGAAGCCTTGCTTCCGTTAATCAACCTGTTCCTTAATTGACTAAGCTGAAATAAATCTCTCTTAAATTAAAGCATGTGCTTTTAGCACTGCTTAATTATATCAAATTGAATTTGCACCTGAAGTTATATAGGTAATACTTTGCCCTGGAGGTGAGCCTAAAGTTACATGGAGATTTAAACTGAAATTAGTTAGCATGTGATAACTTTGACCTTTACTTTCACCTTTGAAGATGGTGTTGGAAGATAATGTTTAAAAATGGAAATAGATCATTATACTTGAACAAGAAAGGGCAGGAAAAAGGGAATATATCTAACACTTTACTTGTTAAAATGACTTCTTTTTTCTAACTGAAAAATTTTGCATATATATCACCAGGTCTTTTTTTTTTTTTTTGTATATACGTACAATGTTCCTTGTTCTGTGAGAAAGTATTTTCTATCCTATCTCATCTCCTGTGAAATAAAGGGCATCATTCATGCTGCTTTCTGTGACTTTAGGCTCAGTCTCTGTTTTTCTGTTATTCCCTGAGTGTCACTGTATTGCAGAAACTATATGAAATCCTGCTCATCTGAAATCCACATGTCAGTCTCAAAAATCTAAGCATGACTGCAGGAATGCATTTGTTTTTCTAAATCACCAATACATTAGGTGCATGTTTATATTTTGTTAATTATTAGTGCAAACAAAGGTTGAGCTTTAAGACTTCTGTGCTCTGTGATTTCAGCTTATTCACATAAACGCTTTTCGTCACTATTTCAGGATAAAGCAGGAATGGAACTTTATACTGGAGTGCCGGAAGAAAGGCATTCCCCAATCAAAATACCTTAAGAATGGCTTTGTAGACACTGATGAGAAGATCTTGGACACATATGGAAAGACTCCTCAGCTCCAGAAAAAGCGTGCACTGTCAGATGAAGCAAATAAGGACAGAAACAAGTTTATTTTTCAGCTTTTTGGGCAACAATGGATGGTAAATATAGAAAATATGTTTTTATTGTTAAAGAGATTGGGTAGCTTTGCACTGTATCTTCTAATGCTGCAAAACATTTTTTTTCATTGCCAAACATATGATAATGATGCTTTTCCCCTATGTTAGAAGTGACAAAAGCATTTCCTGTCTTACTTTAAACTAGTGGTTTAGTTTTCAAATATGCTAAATACTTTAAAGGCCCTACTTATATACACAGTTTTTTTTTTTCTTTCCCAAGCTCTGTTCAAATCTAAACTAATATTAACATCAATACACAATGGTCTTGCTGAAAAAAGAACTTTGTGCTTCTGTTTATATATTAAGTGAAATACAAGCTTAAAAATGAGCTCTGAGTTAATGCTAGTTTGAAATTCAGCAAAAGGGGGACTACAGTTTGCCTGGAGTTTCCTAGAGTTGTTAATGATTTGCCTGAAATGTACTTAAAATGCACATTGCTTTATTACGGAGACAGGCTTTTTTATTAGAATATCAGGATTAGATTTTTATTTTTGTGTAGTTTATCATTTTGAAATTGATTTTTGAAATTTTCATTAAGAAAAGTGCAAATGAAAAAGCCAATCTATAAGGTGAATAAATCTTATCTAGTAAACAATTATTTTGGTTGACCTGAAACATAACTTTGTCCCAGACTTGAACTTCGATATGAAAGTCTTTTCGTTTTCAGCTTTAGTTCTTTTCTTACTTTAATTCTTTTCTGAATAAACAAAATGTAAGCAAAATTTCTGTAAAATAAAAAATTTATAGTTCCCATCTAGCTCTAGAAAGGAGAACATAATGCCAATTATTTATCTGGTGGGATTGGTTGCTGGAGTGATACTATGTCTTAGCTTTCAAGGAGCTTGGATATTGACAATGATGTTAAAGCTGTGTAGTTTCATAATGCACACTGTCTTGTATTTTAAACTTTTTATGTGTATTTGAAGGGGAAAACAAAAGAGGACACTCCTTGGACACTGATATTGTACCACCTGCAGATACTTACTTTGCATCACGAAGCAGAGAACTGCATAACTAAAACTTTTTCTTCTCTTTTGCCAATCGGTTAATATTTTGTTTTGCTATCATAAACATGACTTTACATTAAGAAGCAAAATGAAACATATATAGTTTACTGTGTTTTCCAGGGTATTTCATTTCAATATAACATGTTGAAAGATCACATTTCAGGGATATTGGTGTATGGTTACATACATCGTGCCATCTTGAGCAGTACAATCTTAACCATCATGAACTTTCATTCTGTCTTCATATCATATGTGGCCTTATCACACAACCATTGTGTATTGTTGTCCAGATCTAGCCTGGCTAAAAATATCTTGCTTTCTCAGCAAGATATTTTGACATAATTCAGATGTCTGCAGACAAAGATAAAATCAAAACTGTTTTGTTTATAGAAGACCATTGGTCTTTCAAAATCAAAGAGCACCGGCAGTCTCTAACAGGTGAAAATTATTTTAAAAATATGAAAATCCACAAAGTTCTGAAGGAAATATATTTCCCCTTAATGTAATTTTCTCAAATATGTACGTTGGTTATTCAGATAATATCATTTCTCTATATTTTTTTTCTTTTAAATGTCAGCTGTTACTTCCAAAACAAATAAAGAATCAGACATGACACTCTTTTCCTCTATGAGTCCTTCAGAAGAAATTGCACTTAAAGAAAATGCATTTCCAAAATATACAACCAAAGCTGTACTGGCTGACAATTTGCGTGTAGAAATATCCATGGACATGGCACAGTTTCATCCCAAAATCCTTCTTTTTTGTGTAGCCAGGAGCTGTGGTGTCAATTGCATTTCAGTTTTTGTTATTGATTTTGCACATAAATACATCTATGAGTTGAAAGTCTGGGAGATTAAGCACTCAGACACTAGATGTCAAAACCGGGCTTGCTCGTATAGTGTTGCAGGGACTTAACTAGCTTGTGTTCATATTGGCTGGTCTCTTACATTTGGCAGCAGTGAACAGCACAGCCCCACTAAGTGCCCCTTTGGGAACTAGCTGCTGAATTGCCTCTCTCTCTCTCGCTTTTAGCTGATAAGTATTTCTATTACATTTCTCCTCTCCTCTCATCAATGAAGCAGTAATATATCCTCTAGACATTAGACAGATAAATCTGGGTAGGTTGTTGGTATGACTTACAGGTTTAATTTTGAGAACTGGGTTTGCTTCTAGGCTTTGCCAGTTTTCTTTCTGAATGCTGTGAAGTTAAGTCTCACAGAGGAGTAATCCCCAGCACAGGGATTTTGCAAGAAGAAAGTAAGTAGCTTTACCATATCCTTCCCACAGGTCTCCATGTAGGGTCTGCCATTAGAAACTTCAACAAATGAGCTGAGCACACAAATCAACTAATTGAGCTATTTGAAATGTTGCAGCCAATTAGAATTCTAGCTTATACCAGGTACTCATCAGTACACATGTCGTCTAGACGGTAAAAATGTAGACGTGTTACAAAGAGGCTATTGTCTCATGCTTCAGATCCGTAGAGCATAGCAGGGAATCTGGCTCACTGACTCTGCACTGTTGAGTGCAAGCTTAAAAATAGGGTCTTATAAAATGTTCAACTGTATACTGGAATAGGTTGTGCAAGTATTTTGAAAATCATCTGGAGAGTGCTCTTTTGAAAATCTTCTTGGGTCTCCTTTGCAGAACCTTAGTAATAGAGGAAATCAAAGTAGGTCACACATTTTGAATTCCTAATAGGAATTCCTTCTTAAGGACCTCCATGCCACCTATTTTCTACTTTTCAAATGTTATTGAAATGCTAATGTATTTTAATTAAGTGGAAACTCACTATTCCTTTTAGTTATAAAGTAATTATTTCAACATCTCTGAGAAAGATAAAACTCATAGAATGAATATTAGGTTAAATAAATAGGCACTGAATACGAGCTAGAGAGACTAGGACTTGAATTCTAGGGAAATGCGGATCCATAATTCCTTGTGGAACATTAATTCTTTTTAGTTATGCTTCACTTTTAAGTTAATTTTTGAGACATATAATTTGAGCCTGCAGTTGTCTCAAGTCGCTATGGGTTTATGAGTTTGGTTGCAATGTCTTAATGGAAATCTTCTGAACAACAATGCTGTAAGCAGTATCAATATCAAGCCATTACAGTTGAAGAAATTGTACTCACTGAGACTCTCTGAATCTGAAAGTAACTTGGGCATTGTTTTGGTTATGCCTCTCTAGAATGGGTAACTTCTGGCTATGGATTTTGGTTGATAATTGCAGCAGTGAGATAGATTTACCTTTATCTGTCAGAACTCCACAACGAAGAGGTTGTGTGACAACATTCATAAGATTCAGTGGCCCTTGTCTCCTCTTTTATATACCAACCAACTATTTATGACTCAAATGTCTACATCCCTGTGTGGTGCATTTCTGCAAGCTGGGAACAGTATTAATTAATATTTATACTTAGCTGTTGAAATAAACAGCAACAAAAAATAAAGGAGAGAAAAGATCTTACAGCAACAAACAGGCTAGTCTCATAATCTGACACTGTGAAAGAAGTCAGAGTTTTCTCTTTTTAAAAAATGTGCAGAACCCATTTGTATTGCCCCCAACAGCGAGTCTCTTAAATCCTCTTGTGTTTACAAAAGACATGGGACTTGTCGTCATGAGAAGAGTATACTGAGCCACAAGTAAGTTGAAGTTCCAAAGGTATGTTTCAGAAACTGTTATTTCTCTGAGTTTTCCAAGCAAACTCCCTGTAAAAGAGAGCTCTTCAGGGACTTTGGACTCTTGAATTGTACGTTCAAATTACTTGCCTAGGAGAGAATGATGAAGAATTGATGAAACACTTAATTGAGATCCTTTGTACATGTAAGCTTGTATCTACTGAATTAAATTATTTCTTCAGAGAAACAGCACTGCTATTAGAGCTGAATGAAAACTGTAGAAAATAACACTATGAATATTCATATGATTTTTTCAATGAATTTACTTTAACTCTTTTTTCCTTTCTGAGCATTTGCTTTCTGCTTCTAACTAATGAATGTTTATTCTCTAGTGGATCAGTGATTTTAAATGATTTTCAGAAAAAGTTCAGGAAAAACAGCTTTTGTGAATTTGCAATATTAGTGGTGATTTGTAAATGAGTAGTGATGATGTTCACTCAAATGCAGAACAGGGCTCTACTTGGCTGTGATGGTTTTCCTCAGCAGAGAATCTGGATCCAACAGATTTAAACAACTTAAGTATCAAATGTGCACAACAAATGAATGAATGAGTGATGGAAAAATTCTTTACTAGTAAATCACGATCTTCTTCATATCATTTCTTCACACAAAATGTTAGCAAATTAATTACTAGATTTGTATTTGTTTTCTATTTTTACCATCTGACATGCTCTGTCTTTTCGCTGAGAACAGAGAATTTCCATTTATTTCCAGCAGTTAGTGACAGCGAGGTATTTGTTTGCCACAACAAATTGAATAGAATCACTGCATTAAATGAACAGAGAAAATCTCTCAGGCTTATTTCACTTCTAGAGATTTTTATTATTATTATTATTATTATTTTCTCCCCAAAACCTAAAAACTGCCTAACCCAGTTTTGGAGCTAGATCCAATGATTCTCAAAGATGAGAGAAATTTGGACCCAATGTTTTGTTTTGGTCAGTGACAGATAAAATTACAGGGCTAGGAATAGAAGCAGAATTTAAACTTTTCAGAGCTGAATATTTTGGTCACAGTTTTAATTCAGGCTCACGTCTGCCAGGTAAATTCTCTTCTAATTAGAAACAGTAAAATCAGCACTGGTTGTAGGTTTGCTATTTATTTCCTTTTCATACTCCACCTCCTCCCATCCCCCAGTCAAAGGAGTTTGTTATTGTTTTGCTGTTAAAGGCAAAAGACTGGCTATCCTCCAAGTGTCAGTCTTCATGGAGTAATTTATCAGCAGGCTGCCAGCTTTAACATGGCAGCAGAAGATTACAAAAGAACACAAGGGAATCGGAGAGTAAAGCAAATATAAAACTTGTGCAAATTTCTCTTCCCATCCCTATCTAGTTTGTAAATGAAGTAAAATATCACACCAGCAACACAAAGAAATGTATGGTAAGGTTTAGAATGTTAAAGAAAAGCACATTATAGCAAAGATTTTGTAAACTCAGATTTGGAAATTGTAAATATGATTATAAGATATAAAGAAAAAATCCAAAGAGAAAATGAGTGTGGACAATTGGTAGAAGAATGGAACCTGGTTCCATTCTTTTAACTTTATGCCTGAATTTATGTCAGTTATTGCACAAGAATCTTGGCACTATTTAAACAACAGTTACTAAAGATTTTTTTTAAAACCTTTTTCTCATTAATCATAGACAAACTTAAATATTTTGTCTATTTTATTTTTTCTGAAGGAGCTGGGCAGCTTTATCTTTATCTGAGAGTGATTTTTGTTCTCCATTGTCTTTTACATATAAAAAGAAGTTTGTGGGGTACCCCCTTTGGTCTGGGAGAACCGTGGGTTTGTTGGCTTCATAGGGGCAAGTGTTATCCTTTGCTCCCAGCTGCATTTGACAGTCAGGAGTTGGAAGATAGTCTGTTTTGATAACAAGGTATCAAAAAGCAGCAGGTCACTGGAATAGACCGAGACAGACCTAGGCTGTGGCACAACAGCAGAAATAAAGTGGCAAATAATATCTGGTTCCCAGACATTTTTTTTCCTCCTGTATTAATGTTATGCATCTCCTTTCTTAGTGAATTAGAGTTCTTTCTTACAGTAGTATCTCTAATACTCCAGTTAAATGGTATTATTCCCTATGTCATACATTTTCAGTTCTGTAAAGCTCAGAAAAGCAATACTAACTGAATTTGCAGTGGCATTTATTCTTTTATTTTGTTGTAGAAAAATGTGCAGTATTGAAGGTGCGGTAGTGGAAACCCACACCAGAAAGATGGAGAGATTTCTCCTTACTTGTCCTAAGGCATTTAAGCTATTTTATTTTTCAACTGCCATAAACTGACAAATATAAAAGATGGATCACAATGCAGTATACACATAGTTAGAAAATGAAGAAAGAAATGAAATGATCCATATCAGACATGGAAAGGCAGGTAGAAAGGCAGAACTACATATATAGGCTAAGTGTCTGCATATGTATATTTGGAAAGAACTGAAATTTGAGACAGCAACAACCAAATAAAGAAAAAAAAAGTGATCATCAGTCCAGGATATCTTTAATTAATTAGAAGTTTTAATTTATCTAAGAGTTAAGCAACACTGCTCTTAGTTCAGAATTAAACAAAACAAAACCAAACAAACCAACAAAACCCCACAATTTAAGTGCATCACTCTAGTTAATGTCTTGGGGCATCTATGAAACTTAGGAGGAAAAAATACCAAACAGCAATTTCTACTGTGTAGAATTCTTTGTGCACAGAAAAATATATTGGAAGGTGTAAAAGAATTAAAGGCTTAAATTAGCGCACCTCTTTTTATGGAGCAAAGTTAGCTCCTCTTCACAATTATTTATTCCAGATGTTACTAACATAAAATGATATAAAATCCAGGGCAGACTGGTAAATTATGTGCTGGTTTAGTAAGTTGACTTTAAGTGTTCTGACCTTCAGCTTTATGAAATGATTTTTATCTGATTCAGTTAAAGGGATTTGGTGACACAATTCAAAGAAGTGTACATCTGAACTCAATACTAATTAACTAAAGCAATTTTTTAAGAATTAAAGGCTCTAAAACCTTCAGGCAATTTAGCTGTTATACTTTGGAAATTTTGAACAGATAAAATATTGTGTGAAAATTAACCAGAAGCAAATTTATTTGCTGTGTATTTAAAACAATCCTAAAAATGTTAAAGAAAATAAATTCTCTATGACTAAAATAAGAACTAATTGCAATGGTTGACTGATTTAAAAGTTGAATATTTTTGTTCTTATTAAAAGAAACAAATGAGCAAAAATCCTCAAACTGTTGAAATGACTTATGAAGTTAAGTTACATATTTGAAATAAGACTTTCAATAAATGACATGTATTTATCCTATCTGAAATGTTTCTATTCCTTGGACCATGTGCCATTTTGGCATATTAAGAACACACTTTTTGTTTTAGTGGCAAAACCTATATCAATAATCTCCATACACCCACAATTTTGTTCCCATGTTGCATTTTACCATATCTTGAAGTATGAATTAAAGCAGTAAAATGTGTTTTAGAAAAATTCTCCAGCTGGAAAAGGGAAATAATATGGGAGGCACCAAACAGCTGAATGTTTCAAATAGGTTTCAGTTTTAGAGCAAAATAGTCGCATTAACAGCTAAAAAAAAAAGATTATGTGGTGACAGACATCTGCAATACTCATCAAAAGATAACTCCTATGAATATTTGGCAAAATGATGTTCTACATCAAGATAATTTAGGGAAAGTGTTGAGATTTGGCCATGGGAATTCTTTTCACTCTATGTAGAAACATGACAGAACAAAATTCTGTCTTGATGATTTCTGTTTATATAATCTTATTTACAGGAATTTCCAGAATCTCTGAAAGACCAGACCTTTCTGAAAGAATGGCATGTAAGCAATACATTGATTCAAACCATTCCAGACTACATTGCTTTGTTTCAAGATCTGAGAGTTCTGGAGCTGTCAAAAAACCAAATCAACCATCTCCCAGTGGAAATTGGTATGTTGGTTCAAACTATTCAGTTATTTATACATGTGCCATCTAGCTATATTGGTGGAAAATTAACATTCATAAATATTCTTATTCATCTCCTGATAATTATGTTCTCACTTTTTTTTTCTTTTTTCTTTTTTTTCTCAATTAACAGTCACGTCTAAATTTTTATGGTTAGCTGGTTTTGGCTATAGTTGCTGAATTGCATGGTCTTAGTATGGTCCAAATGTGGGAAAAGCTGACCCACATTTTTGCTGACTATGGGACAACTATTCAGTAGACGGATAATACTTTCTGAGAAGAGGTGGTGTTTTATGTTTGTCAAGGGTTAGGAAAAATAGAAATAGTATTACAAGCAAAATGAATTGAAACATAAAATTGTGGTAATAACAAATCTAGAAATATAATCTTGCATAAAATCCATCTTTTCAATTTTGTAGTTGGTTCAGTAACAATTCCTATCAATAAACTGGTATTTCCAACATGACAACAGGGTTTTTAGAGAGATGATGTAATTCTTAACTCTTCTATACACCTTTTCTGTTTTAAGCTATACAATAATAATAATAATTTTAGTACTTGGCTCTTGTGTTTTCTGATCTTAAAGCATAAGAAAAAGAAAGTCTGCGATGGTTTGAGAGGGATTTCCTGCTGTTTAGACTGTTTGGGAGAGTGCTGCTCTAATTGGTGGTACCTTTGAGAGCTGAAGGAATTGGGTCTACTACGAGGGTTTATGGGCCCCTGAGAGTCAAATCCATGCACCTATGTGTACTGACACCTTGACCTTTGTTTTCAAATATAGTAGTCCTAAATTTTCCCTATGCCTGGTAATCCTTATGTACACTGTGAATTAATATCTTTCAGACAATGAATGAAGACTAAAGCCTTCATCTTCATTGTTATCATATGTTTATGTGAGAAAAACAGGAAGAAATGGAGAGTGCATCCTGCAACACAGAAGGAACTGCTAGATTTTCTGCCAGACAGAGTAACACTAGTGATTATGATTTATTTACTAATGTTACTGTTTACACAGAAAATTTCCCACTGACATTGAGATATATTTTTTAGTTTCAACCTGGCAGCTAAATATACTAACAAATCATAAGCAAGGTATGAATAGGAGATAATGGACATAAAAATAAACAATAACTGTTTTGTCAGCACTTTGACTACAGAAATCAGACAGGTCAGTGAGATTAATGGACTAACATCTTCCACCTGGTAGTGAAGAAGAAAAGCAAAAAAAGCACAGTCCTCTTCCAGAGGCCTTAAAACGTGGCGGGGGGGGGAAGAGAGAGAGTTTTGAGGGGTAGCTGTTTAGCAATCAGGGTAGGCAGAGACCAAGAAAGCTTTTTTTTCCTTTTTCTTAAATTCTTGTAATTTGGGTCATTGGCAATGAAAAAGATCACAAAGAAAAAGTGATTATGAGTGATAATAAAGTCTGTTTCCAGAATAAAGATGCACAAACAGATCATTCTACCATAACCGGATTCCTGTAGAGGGCAATTTAAAGGGCACAACAGACACTTTTCTTGGGAAACAAGGAAGAAATTTTCAGGTGCTCTGAGTAGCAATCACTATTCTTTCACTTGCATTTAAATTATGGGAATTTTGCTCAGTATTTTTGTGCTATCCCCATTCATCCACTTTCCCTCCAATTTATACTCATCCCTCCAGGGTAAACACAAGATGTTGATTTCTTCCTTTCAATATTTTTGTTGCTGCTATTTTTTTTTTTAATGCAAATGTTTGATTTGAAGGGCTATTGAATGCTAGATAACTGTAGTTTGCTTGCCTCAGACACAATGCTACAGCACTCAGCACTCTCCTGTTCATTAACAGTGAACTCTTGTTCAGATTTTTTTTCTATTCCCAAGATTCATCAAATGAGAGGAAGCATGACTGTACTAAACCCTCATCCGTAGAAACCTGGATTTGAAACCTATGGTGTCTTTTGAGACACCACATCATACAGTGGACACATCAGAGCAGCAGTTCTAGTACATTCAGACAAAGACCTTGATTCACTGATGATGTTTAAAGAGAAATAATACAACAAATCCCCTTCTGGACTATGTAGCTAAACTATTTAGCTTTATTTTTTGCCCAAACTGTTTAATAACTTTCAGTTTTAGTCAATGTCCTATTAGGCTAGGACTTATTAGTAGCACAACTGCTACATCTACTAGTAGCACAATGAAGCTGCCCTTGTTATGGTGTAAATTACAAAGAATTTTTTCTCTCAATTTGTATAATGATCTCTTTATGGACATGTAAAGTGATGTGCTTCCAAATGGTGGTAGGTAAGTTTTTATTTCCTACATACTGGAAATGCTTGTTATCTTAATAAGACCTTATTTAAAAAAAAAGTTGGAGATATATATATTTTTCTGCTACTTTAAAATGAAACCTCAGACTTTAGTCCTTTAACTGCTAAATTATCGTAGGGAAAATAATCTATTTGTGTTTGGCTTTGGAGCTCTGTCTTAGCAAAGAGTGACAATTGGGTGCTAAATCAGAAGTTAAGGTCTCTGGAAAGGTTAAGTGCTAAGGTATCTATCTTTTTGTGTTCCATTTACAAAACAGCCACAAGTAGGTAAATATCACAACTAAAACATACTTGAGAGTAACGACAGATGGTTGAAGTTGGCAGTGACATGCACGCTGTCGAATCTTTAATCTTCAGTCAGAATTGGAGCCGAGTTTAGACCAACAAATCATCCAGCAGAAGCTAAACTGGCGAGCTGTGTTTGGGCTACTTTTGATTCTAACAAGATGTCTTTAAAAGTGCGAGAACAGATCATAAGAATATTTTCAATTAAAAAAAAAGAAAAAGGTATTGCTGCAGTAGCAGTCTGTGAACTAAAATATCTGAGGGAACTGAAGTTCATGTTTTACTTGATTTAGAAGCAGAAGCTTTAGAGAAAAGACTAAAACCCATTCTCAGATACTTCAAACCACTCTTTCAGCTATAATTATCTATGCAGTTGAAAAGACTCAGTTTGGATCAGAAGACAGATAAAAATAGTTTTGACTTTTTTTTTGTGTAATAGCAGATATTTTCATGGAAAACATGGAAAGCAAGTAACTAGAAATGGAGAGATGTGAGAACTCTGTAAAATGGAACTGTTGTCCATCTCAGAGTTGTCATGTTTGATTTTCCCAGGAATAACAGAAAAAAATAATGAGAAGGAATGTACCCAGGAGATTTTCTTGGGCAACAGCTTTGTGGTGAATTTGATGTTCTGTCTCTTGACTGCATGGGTACAGTGCAGGAGCTGTGCAACAGCTGTGCATCATCTTGTGCACAGGAAAAGCAGAGTCTTTGTTTCAGCTTATCTGCTCACAAGAAAAAGAGAAATCACTTTTCTATGTGATTTCTGATCTACTAAAGTATCTTAAATTCAGCTCATTGCATTTTTATTTACATTACTTTCTTTTTCAGCCCTTTCAGTAGATCCTCAACAATTCCCACCCCTCCCCCCTCCCCGGGGGATACCGTCAGTCCAAAAGAGATTCTTTGTTTTTCTACCTGTTTTGTTGCAAGAAAACTTTTCTTTCTTCTTACAGTGTATTTTTGTTCTTCTGACTACAGACTTAGATCTCCAGCTTTATCCTTTTTATTTTTTGCTTGTAATAGTCACTTGCCATTTCTCTCTGCATGTTTAATTTTTTTAAATGAACACATGAAGCTTGGTTAATGAATAAAACTTTATCAGCTTTTATAAGCACTAATGGAAAAAAAAAGAAAAAATAGGATTTTACATCTTTGTTTTGCAAAAGAAGTGTAAGAAGACTTCATCCGTCTTTTTGCTTGGTTGCTTTGGTTGTTTTCATTAGAAGTAAAAAAACAGAAACAAAAACAAACAAAAGCAGAACAAAACCAAAACCTTCAATGTTTTACCTGTCACCTGTAAGCTTGAACATCAATATCTTCTTTCCAATAAATCAAAGGCAAAGTCATTGATTCAGCAAAGAAGATTGGAAACTATTTGTTTGGAAGAAGGGAAACTATTTGTCTTGGCCCACAGCAAGCTGCTGTATTAGCTAATTTGTCTTGATTTTGTCAGATCAATGCAAAATTTGCTTTGTATTTTACTACAGCTTATACAAATAGGTCTGCATTTGTATTGAATGGGTTCCTTAGATAACAAAAGCTCTTTGTAGCCTCACTTGCATTTTGTCTCCAATACCTTACTAGGATAACTTATGTAGCCCTGTTTAAATGGTTTAAATGTTACTATTATTACTATGCTGCATTGCCCATCAGAAAGTATAGAGCTTAATTACTGGTTTATTTTTTTTTAATGAATTAAAAATTTAAACTTGGAATAAATGGTAGCTCAGGCAACAACTATGGCATTGCATCTCCCACTTAAAAATAAAATATTCTTAATTGTGAAACTGCCAGGGAAGCCATGGATTTCATTACTGCTTTTACTACCTCTCTTTTGAAAACAGAGATGTTAGCTGTTTAACTCCCTAATTTGCATTTTTATAGAACTAAAAATTCAGTGCTATAAAGCACAGTTAACAACAATGTTGTAGCAGCAACTATTTCGTTACCACTAGCTTTAACTGCGAAGTTGTGCTTGAGTATTATTTGCGTGTATTGGTGGCAGGTGTGGTGGTCAAATCCTGCCATTCATTTGTCCAGCTGCAAAGGGAGTGTCACCATTTCTGTATCCTCCCAGGGCTGTGTCAGTGGTTGTAGTCCATGCCTATAAGGCCTGGTGGTGGCTGGCCACTACAACTAAGAATGTGAACTTCTGCACCTGAGGTAGTGAAAGCCATTCATACTGTCTTCCCTTCTACTCCCCCCTTCCATTATGGCAATAAATTCCAAATGTGGCTGAGAATGTCTGGAATCTGGCTGATAATGCCTATAGAATTGTTATTTAGAAATTCACTATTCCCCAGTTTTGCGTTCCTTTGACCAAGATACCTAGATATAAGAATTTTGAATTGTCATGAATGTTGTCTTATAGACATGTATTCATGCAATTTTTTTCTGACACAGATATCTTAGAAAACTTGTTGAACACATCTGGGGGAAAAGGAGGGTGATATTCTTGCTCCTTTTATGTGAGAAAAGAAAAGAAAAAACCTTATAGCCTGGATCAAAATTCAGACAACTTGATATAACCCAATTTCAGCCCTGTTTATCTTGTTTGCAAGAATTTTAAATATATATATATATATTAGAGGAGGGAGTAATTAAAGATGTGGAGCTGAATGCAAACAAGGTTGAAATTAAAAATGTATAAAACAAAAGTGAATTGTGCCTGACTCGTTTGGTTTCTGTCCTTCTTTTGAGATGATTGAGGTTCAAGTAGTAGATCTTGTCTATGTGGCATCCCATAAAGCAGTTGATAGTGAAGTATAGAAAATTTGATGGACTTTGAGACAGTAGTTGTAAAAATGAACAGAGGCCTGGCTAAATGCACTTGTTTGCAAGGATAAACTATCAGTCGAGAGGAAAGTTGTGGAATTCTCAAGAGTCAGTTCTGAGTTTATTTCTTAATTGCTTTGAGGAACTGGGCAATTGAAGTCTGCTGATACTATTTGTGAGTTAATGTCATTGCACAAACTGGAGGAAGTACGAAAAGTTGGATGGTCAAATAAGCTTCTAAGAAAGTAGAGAGTTTAAATTAATGACTTCAGAGTTCAAGGTCACGTACTCAGGAGCTACTAATTTCTGCTGCATGTCATGGGTTCATTTAATGGAAGATTAAAGAAGAGAAGTCCTTAAGCTAACAGTCACAGAGGGGGAATCCAGTATGATACACACACACAAAAGGCAGTATAAGATAATCTAAGTGCAAGATATTCCCAACTGAAGAAAAGTAGTATTAATTGCCAGTGTACAAGTAAACATTAAGAACTTGTCTGGAGTATTATATGGAGTTGTGGTCACTCAGATTTTTCTGATTTGGGATCAGATGCTAAAGAAGTCTATTAAAACAATTTTAGGGGACAAATTTTTATTTTATGAGTGCAAATTAGTAGAATTGACTTGTTTAGGCTAGTAAGATAAATTCCAAAATGTCTGATGCTTATGAAAACCTTAGAGAAGTAAACAGCAGGCAAGGAAAATTGCTGTTTAAAGATAAAATTAACAAAAGAATTTGTGGTTATAAAATTTCTACAAATGAATTCGGACTGGCAATTAGAAGACCTTTTCTAATCATGAAAGGGATGAAATTCTGTAACTCCCCTGACCAGCCTCTGAGAGGAGTGGATGTCAAAAGCCAAACCACTTTTAAGATGGAATGCGGTAAATCAACATATGGGGGTGAAGAGGTGGTGTAAAGGCTTTATCTACTGTGTACTGTGAATGACTTATGGTCCTAGAGTGAAGGTTAATTCTCACCTACCTCTCAGCTGTCAGGTGACATAACTTAATCCACTGTAGAGCTAGAGGTGAAAAAACAGGAGTTATACAGAAATGCAAGAGACTGCTCGCCACAGACAAATCTTGGGGAACTCTGTTCTCCTCATCTATGTTATCCTGAGTTGAATGAATTAAATTCAGTTGTAAGATTTATTGCTTTTTTTTTTTTTCCCTGTAATTTTAATAATAGCCACAGCAGTTACTAGTTACTGACTCCCAGTTCTGCAGTACTCTTCTGTCATATCAGAGATTGCAAGAAAAGGAAAAAATATGTATCTTCTTACTTGCTCTCCTATACCTTCAAGCTGGGATGAACCATGTTGTGAACATCAACATACATATTAGAAACTGGAAAAGGAGAAAAAAATAACTGTGAAAAGGCAAGGTTTCAGAAGGGTCTTACCCATCACTCTGCCTAAAAAGGCTATTAAGTTTTTATGGTTTTGTTATGGCTAATTCTGCTCCCTATCTACTAGTTATGTGTTGTAGATGCATCTTCTTAGCAGAGTTACACAAGAGGATACTGGTGTCCCTGGGTGTATTGTCTGCATTAGTTATCCAGTGAGTAAGTGAACTGAGACAGTGGCTGAAAAGTTAGCAGGTACATCTGTTGTGGTTTAAACCTGGTAGGCAACTAAGCCTCACACAGCCACTTGCCCACTCCGTTGCAGTGAGGGGAGAGAATTGGAAGGGCAAAAGTGAAAAAACTCATGAGATGAGATAAAGACCGTTTAGTTAATGACGGAAAAGGGAGAAAGAAAAACAAAACAAAACAAAAGCAACCAAATAAAGCAAAAGGAATCAATCACCACCAGCTAACCGATACCTAATCAGTCCCTGAGCAATAACCATATTGGAAAACTCCCCCTTGCGATTTTACTCCTGAGCAGGGTGTTATGCAGTATGGTATCACTTCGGTAAGTTGGAGTTAGCTGTCCCACAGCTTCTTGCCCACCCCCAGCCTGCTTACTGGGCATTGTATTTTGTGGGGCAGTGAGAAACAAAGAAGGCCCTGGTGCTTTGTAAGTGTTGTTCACGCAGCAACAGTTAAAACACTGCTTTGGTATTACTAGTTTGGTCACTCCATCCCAGACAGATTCAGTACAGTATTACCTTGCTAAAAGACAAGACAAAACATTACTCTGCAGATGAGTAGTTTCTTTTTCATTTAAATGCGACTTACTCCTCTTCACTGAAGAATTAATTGTGTGACGAATTAATTTGGGATTTTCTGATTCTCTATTTCATTTTGAGGCACTTCTGTGTCAGTGATTATTGTATTGCAGTGAGATGGTAAATTGGTATTTATACCACTTACCATGTGATGTAATACCTTCACTTGTCTACATCATGATAGTAAACTCAGTGAGGCTTAGTCATGGTTAGGTTAAACTTTTTCTTTTTCTTTTTTTCTTTCTTTTTTCTTTTTTTCTTTTTTCTTTTTTTCTTTTTCTTTTTTTTCTTTTTCTTTTTTTCTTTTTTTTCTTTTTTTTTTCTTTTTTTCTTTTTTTCTTTTTCTTTGATAATCTGGAAAATTGGAGATTCACACATTTACATCCTCAAGTTGTTTCTATTACTCTCTCACCAGCTACAATGACTGTTGTAGGATAGTGTATTGTACTACCAAAACAATGCCAGTTGTATCTCACAGAAAACTTTGTTTCCGTCATTTTAACTAAACCAGGACTTTACTGCAAAGATAAAATACAAGGTTACCATTTTAAAAGGACAAATCTGAAATTTGAAATACCTCCTCAGTTTCTATTTCTGTCAGAGCTATGTACAAGAGAAAGCTGTGTGGGAGCTTCTATACTTTTCCCTGTTGCAACATGTAGAGGTTAATCTAACACTGTTCTTTAGATTCAGATTAACACTGTTCTGTAGATTCAGAGAAAAATTAGATGGTCCATATATCATTTGAAGATAATATTGCGTCCAAGAGGGACTAAATGGAGATCTATGCAAAATGCTGAAGGTGTGGGTGATTCGGGGCTGCTATTATTGGTCATCAAATTGCATGCCTCTGTCAATAACAAATTTATTATCTATCTATCCATCTATCTACTTATTTATTTTTAAGAGAAGAATTATGGGGCATTTAATTCTTTATGTTTCTTCTCTGTTTGCCTTTTCCTGTGGAAGCACCATCTGGCCTTCAGTAAGGATTTCCAGTGGAAGCACAGGAACACATTGCAAAGGGTGATCAACTCTACACAGCTTTTGTTCTGGAGGGAATTTAACCAAGTATTAGCGCCTTAAGGATAGGCTTACTATTATGATATTGAGCACGTGTACTGTACAACAGAGAGTTTCTCTCCAATGTTATCCAAATCCCATAAAACATGAGATTTTTTTCTTTAAAACTTGATGATAACTGGAAGACAGTGATAAAATATAGAATTGTGCTTCTTGTGCATATCTTTACCTGGTTTGCCAGTATTACTTTGAGAGCCTGTTGGCACAAGATGTTCTTTCCTTATTTCTTGTTGCTGAATTGCATTTAAATTTCTTACCACTGCTTTCCATTCTGATTGCTGCATTTCATCATGGATTAGAGAGGAAAATCATCCACGTAATACATCAGGACAGGTGTCCATAGAACATTCTTTTGGCTTTGTTATGTATGTGTCTAAGGATCCCTTTGCTAACAAATTGGCTGTTTGGTACATTTAAATTCCTTACTTCTTTCCTATATAACTATGTTGCAGTAGAATTTGCATTTTTGCAGTATAACATGTTTTGCATTTTAATTATGTTTCTAAACCTATTTTTACTGAAGGTTGTGCTATAAGTAGAATTACATAAGTAGAAAAAATAGGGAATGCAATGTGACTAAATGTAGTCTAAAATATTGGTGCCCTAAAATAAAGCTGACAAAAGATGAGGGATTGTGATTGAACAAGTAATGAAACAAATATATCCTTTATCTTTCATAATCAAAATTATGCAATGCTGTGTACTGGAGACAGAACTGTTAATGTAGTAACTTAGGTAGGAACAATTGTTCCCAATCAACAGGTTCTATAACAAATACTAAAGTGTTTTTCAGACAATCTTCCTGAGGTGAATGTCAACGTCTCTATTTTCAGATGAGGTCAATAGTTAGCCCTGGTAGGATCAAAGTATTATTAAGTCTGCTGCTTTCAAACTCTAACCAAAATCATTACTGATTAAGAGAAGTCTATGAGTACAACACAGCATTTTGCAATGTGGTCCCATCTTTGTGACCACTGCAGAAGGTATTTATTCACCTCTTACTCATCATCACATTAAGGATTTTTTTTTTCTAAGATGAGTAGTTTTTTTATTTTAATACCTTTTAATACCTTCCCTCGCCCCCCCCCCCCCCCCCCCCCCCCTTTTTCCCTCACTACTGATTTTAATTATCTTTCCCTAACAGGCTGCTTAAAAAATCTCAAAGTGCTCAATGTGAGTTTTAATAATTTGAAGTCAGTCCCTCCGGAACTGGGTGACTGTGAGAATCTGGAAAAACTGGATTTGTCTGGAAACATGGAAATAAGAGAGCTCCCATTTGAAGTAAGATAACAAACTATGTTTCTTCTACCTTTATTATTTGGATTATAAAGATTTAACACATTCCTTGCAGTTTTTCAGAATAATGTTCCGGTAGTAATAGCACTGAAAATGATGAAGACAGCAGCTAAACAGGACCAAGGTTCTTTGTTTTGCTTTTCAAGTGACTAAATTTTGTTCACATTTATTCTGATATATGAAGGAGGATGTGATCCCAACGGGAATTTGGCCAGTGATGATAAGGTGAAGGCTGCAAATAGCTATTTTTCTGTGGAGGCAAAGTGTATCTTGACAGTCAAATTCACTTACTAACCTTCATTTGTTCCCAATGTATGTATTTCTTTAAAAAGAGTATGGAGAGGTCTGTAAAAAAGACTGAATGTTGCTATGAGCATAAATATGTCTGAAAGGGATATTACATGTGAGGCATGGTATGAATATATAATAAAGACTGAGAAAAGGACTCCCAGGCATGCACCAACACTGTTTCTTGGATACATAACTGCTCTCTGCCTGGCTGCTCAGACACTTATTGTTCTCTGAGAAATGAAACCATTGGCTAGTACCTAAGCACAATTTCGTGTGTTCCCATGAGTGAGGGGAGTATCAGTGTGAAGTGTCAAGCTCCTCTTTGCTGATTTCTACTTTATTTTTTTTTTTCCTCCAAACATCTGTTGTGGATGATTTCCAGGCAATATTGGAGTGGATTAAACTTATGTGAGATCTGTTTTGGCCATGCTTATGTTCTGTTCCAAGGAAATGCAAACAGTAATTAACTTTCCTCTCTGGCTTTTCAATGTAAGGCAGTTTATTTTGCAAAGAACTGTTCATAAATGATGTGGAGAAAAGAATGGACATTGTATAGAAATGTTAGCAAAAGAACAAACAGGCAGGTCTCCCTTTTCTTTCTCTCCTCCTTCAGTTTAGCAAGGGTAGAGGGTTAAACAGATAAAACGTAAGTAATGAAAAGGAACTATAATGAAATCAGAAAAACAGGAGATCCTGATAGACAGAGGAATAAAATATAAGCATCTAGGAAAAGAAGTATAGTGAAACCTCCAGACCAAAGCAGTGTATTTGTGTTAAAATCAGTGGCATTTTCCCAGTTGCTTCTAAAGGTATTATAGGCAAAGGCTTGCACATTTCTATACATCATGAACAGCCTTTATGTGTAAAAGTAACTGCATATGTAAGTTTTCTTCAGGATTGAATCCTAAGAGGAAAGCGTTTCTCTCAGCAAGGCAAGCTCAAAAAGTTTGGTTCTTTCTGACAGTCTCCTATTCAATACAGGTAATGGTTTACTTACAATCTACAGAAAAAAAAAAAGCGGTGTAAATGGCTGTTTATATAACAGTGAAAACTCAAAAGCTGGAAGCGACATCAAGTCAGTATGATCTAAAAAGTCAAAAAGAAAAATATTGGCATTTTCTATCATGTTTTCTTGTTTCTCTGGAGGACGACACTTAATTTATACTTGCAATGACCCAGGAGGCAGGCTACATAAACTCCTCTGATTTAGTTTATAAAATTAGTTTCCCAGAATCAAGATTTCAAGGGCAGCTTTGGAAGCTGAACATGCAATTAAAGGAACACTTTTGTCAAATGATTTAAAAGGCTGTAGTGTTTGGCCTTCAGTGTACTCACTATGGCTAATCTTATTCAGAGCAATTGCATCAGTATCCTTGCTAATGTAATAGGTATTTGATTTTTCTCAGCTGGACAAAAGGTGTTAGTCGCTGGCAGGTAACTACTTCATGAATTAAAATATCACATTAGTCTAAACCATCTAAAAAGGGAATGCAGACACTGTTAATTGTGGTGGTGGTTTAACCCTGGCTAATAGTCAAATGCCAACCCAGCTGCTCACTCTCTCCTCCTCCTCAACACAACACTGTGAAAAAAAGAATGGAGAAAAAGGGATAAGAAAGCTCATGGGATGAGATAGAGACAGGATGATTGCTTGCCAATTATTGCCATGGGCAAAACAGACTCTGCTTGGGGAATATTAATTTAATTTGTTGCCAACTAAGGCAGATTTGGGTAGTGAGAAACAGAGACATTAAAACAACACCTTTCTTACCCTCTTTCAAAGCTCAGCTTCACTCCTTCACTCCATACACCTCTCTCTATCCTGAACAGTGCAAAAAGATGGGGGGAGAGTTGCAGTCAGTACACAGCAGTGTCTCTCTGCTTCTCCTTCTTCCTCACATTTTTTCTTTGCTTCAGCATGGGCTTGGTGCAGGATTCAGTTCTTTCAGAAATATCCATCTGTTCAGTGTGGCTCTTCCATGGGCTGCACTGTGGATATATGCTCCAGACTGGAACATCTGATCCTTTTCTGACCTTGGTGTTACCTCTGCTCTTTCTCACTCTTTTTGTTCTCTACTCCTCCTCCTGTCTGGCATTTTCTGCCCTTAAATGTTTTTTTCACAATGGCACCATGCTTGCGGCTGATGGGCTTTGCTTTGCCCTGTAGAGGGTCCCTTAGGGCTGGCTGTGCTTGGAACTCTGCTGTGTTGACTGTGTGATGTCAGACTCATCTCAAAGAAGCCAGCTCCCCCTGTTAGACAGATTCAATCAATTATCTAATGCATTTGTTGCTCAAACCTATTAATCTAGTGAAATATTCATGATAATTGGTGATCATTCTCAGTAAGTATGGAAGATTTTACACTGTAAATAAGCAAGTATGTGTAAGCTCAGCTCTAGCAGGTAGACAGGATCCCTTTACAACATTAAGATGAAAAGAGAAAAATTGACAACTGATGCATAAAATAGAGAGTTGCTAAAAATGTTTCCTGCTTATTAACTTTTAGGAAGTTCAAATTTTGACTTTCAAATTCATAAAAGTTCCTTCTGAGAAGGGTAAATAAATGCATGAGAACAGCAACAGTATTCTTCAGTGTAAAACTTACTCAAAAGAAATAAATACAAAATTCAACCAAACAGAAATGATCAAAGTCTAATTTTACCTTGGTTTTGTACACAGAATAATGTCTAGAAAAACTCTAATAACATATATGATAATGGATTCAAAAAGATTGATAACACGTCTGTAATTCAGCTAAGACTTTTTGAAAGACTTACAAAGGTTTATGAGATCATCACAACTCTTAGATTGAGTGACACCTTCAGTAATCAGTCTCCCCTTCTACCCATGTTCTTTATGACAAGTTCAAAAAACAGAGAACTCTTAAAACTTTTAGCTTGTTTGGTAATTCAGTTGTTTACATTCTTAGGAATGTAAACATTTTGTTTTTAAATACACACAAAACATTATATGATGAATTAATATCGGGTGAGAAATCTCAGTGAGAAGGATTACATAACACATGACTGTATTTGCTACCCAGAATTGATAGTGGGAGAATATATATTTGGATAAGGAATTGGCTCGATGGCCTCACCCAGAGAATAGTGGCCAATGATCCTATGTCCAGGTGGAGGTCGGTGATGAGTGGTGTACCTCAGGGGTCTGTCTTGGAAAAGGTGCTTTTCAATGTATTGCTGTAAAAGTATTAGTTCAGATACATTTTGTACTCCTCTTTCCATGCCCTACATCAAAATAAGCAGCTTCCAAACAAGTGTTTCACTACCCAGTCCCCTTCAGATTGCATCCAAGTAATTTATCTCTCTTAGCTACATGTTGCTGCTGAGACATGTAATCCCATACTAATTTTTAACAACAAACAACAAGGAAAAGTCTGCATATTTGTGTATACCTTGCAAAATGATAGATAGTATCTTCTGTGAATGTGACATTCCAGAAATATCTATATAATGCTTTGAGCATATAAAACATGAAGAAAACAAACCATGACTACTGAACAAATATTTAGAAGGAGTAACAGTTTGTAGTAAGAGGATGCATCTAAAAACATCAAGATTTTCACAACTGCAAATAAAATCTGATACAGAGGGAATGTCCAAGCTAATACAAGGACAGTGAACTACGCAAATTTCTCACCCTGACTGAAATGTGGGAATATATGGAAAGGTGAAAAACATAACTGCATATAACTCAGCAAAAATCTTTTGTTCAACATGAACTAGTGGTCAAAAATAAATAAATACATGCATACATAAATAAATAGTTGGGTATATGCGCGAATGTGGGATACAGTAGTTAACTCCAAAATTGGAGAGGTCCAGACTGGAGGCAGCGTGGGCTACAATGACCATGCCCTGATTGAGTTTGTGATCTTGAGGAATACGGGCCTGAACTTCCAAAGAGCAAACTTCAAGCTATTTAAAGATCTAGTGGATGAGATCTGCTGGAACACTGACCTTAGGCACAAAGGAGCTGAACAGAGCTGGCAACTCTTTAAGGATGTTTTCCTTAGAAAACAAGAACTCTCCATCCCCCTGCATAACAAAGTGGGTAGGGAGGGCAACCAACCGGGTGGCTGAGCAAGGACCTGTTGGTCAAACTGAAGTGCAAGAAGGATACACACAGGCAGTGGAAGCAGGGATATGTGGCCTGGGAAGAGGCCAGAGATGCTGTCCGCATGTGCAGGGATGGGATCAGGAAAGCCAAGGCAGAGGTGGTACTGAGCTTGGTAAGGGGTGCAAAGAATAACAGGAAGGGATTCTGTAGGTACATCGCTCAGAAAAGAAAGGCCAAAGAGATTGTTCCCCCGATGGATGACAAGAGCGAACTCGTAACAACAGACATAGAGGAGGCTGAGGTACTCAACAACTTCTTTGCCTCAGTCTTCACTGCCAGTCTCAGGTTTCCCACGTCTCTCGTTTCCCTGAAACCACAGATGAGGACTGGGGGAGCAAAGTCCCTCCCACTGTAAGTGAAGAGCAGGTTCAAGACCACCTGATGAAACCAAACAGGTACAAGTCTATGGGGCCTGATGACATGCATCCCAGGGTCCTGAAGGAATTGGCTGATGTAGTTGCCAAGCCTCTCTCCATCATATTTGAAAAGTCCTGGCAGTCAGGTGAAATCCCTGGTTACTGGAAAAATGGGAACAACAGTCCCATTTTTAGAAGGGTAGAAAGGAGGACCCAGGGAACTAAAGACCGGTGAGGTTCACCTCCATGCCTGGGAAGACCATGGAACAGATCCTCCTGGAAGCAATGTCAATACACATGCTGGCCAGCAGATCTTCACCAAGGGCAAATCATGCCTGACCTAATCTAGTGACCTTCTAGGACAGAGTGACTTCATCAGTTGACAAGGGAAGACTGACCGATGTCATCAAAGCTTCCTGACGCAGCTGGTAGCTTCCTGACGCAGCTGGTCAGTGAACCTACCAGTGGTGGTGCCCCGCTAGACCTTCTCTTCACAAACAGAGAAGGACTGGTGGGAGATGTGGTGGTCGGAAACTGTCTTGGACAGAGTGACCACGAAATGGTAGAGTTCTCTATTCTTGGCGAGGCCAGGAAGGGGACCAGTAAAACTGCTGTATTGGACTTCCGGAGGGCTGACTTTGAGCTGCTCAGGACGCTGGTTGGCCGAGTCCCTTGAGAGGCGGTTCTGAAGGGCAGAGGAGTCCAGGAAGGCTGGGCGCTCCTCAAGAAGGAAGTCTTAACGGCACAGGAGCGGTCCGTCCCCACGTCCCCAAAGACGAGCCGGCGTGGAAGAAGACCGGCCTGGCTCAACAGAGAGTTGCGGCTTGTGCTTAGCAGAAAAAAGAGGGTTTATAATCTTTGGAAAAAAGGGCGGGCCACTGAGGAGGACTACAAGGATGTAGCGAGGCTGTGCAGGGAGAAAATTAGACAGGCCAAAGCTCATCTGGAGCTCAACCTGGCTACTGCCGTTAAAGACAACAAAAATCCTTTTACAAATATATCAATGCGAAACGGAGGACTAAGGAGAATCTCCATCCTTTACTGGATGCGAGGGGAAACCTAGTTACTAAGGATGAGGAAAAGGCTGAGGTGCTTAATGCCGCCTTTGCCTCAATCTTTAGCGGCAGTACCGGTTGTTCTCTGGATACCCAGTGCCCTGAGCTGGCGGAAGGGGATGGGGAGCAGGATGTGGCCTTCGCTATTCATGAGGAAATGGTTGGCGACCTGCTAAGGAGCTTGGATGTGCGCAAGTCGATGGGGCCGGATGGGATGCACCCGAGGGTACTGAAAGAACTGGCAGAGGAGCTGGCCGAGCCGCTTTCCATCATTTATCAGCAGTCCTGGCTATCGGGGGAGGTCCCAGTTGACTGGCGGCTAGCCAATGTGACGCCCATCTATAAGAAGGGCCGGAGGGCAGACCCGGGGAACTATAGGCCTGTCAGTTTGACCTCAGTGCCAGGAAAGCTCATGGAGCAGATTATCTTGAGGGTCATCACGCGGCACTTGCAGGGCAACCAGGCGATCAGGCCCAGTCAGCATGGGTTTATGAAAGGCAGGTCCTGCTTGACGAACCTGATCTCCTATGACAAAGTGACGCGCTTGGTGGATGAGGGAAGGGCTGTGGATGTGGTTTACCTTGACCTCAGTAAGGCTTTTGACACCGTTCCCCACAACATTCTCCTCAAGAAACTGGCTGCTCAGGGCTTGGACTGGCGTACGCTTCGCTGGGTTAGAAACTGGCTGGATAGCCGGGCCCAGAGAGTTGTGGTGAATGGAGTCAAATCTGGTTGGAGGCTGGTCACAAGTGGTGTCCCCCAGGGCTCAGTACTGGGGCCGGTCCTCTTTAATATCTTTATCGATGATCTGGATGAGGGCGTCCAGTGCACCCTCAGTAAGTTTGCAGATGACACCAAGCTAAGTGCGTGTGTCGATCTGCTCGAGGGCAGGAAGGCTCTGCAGGAGGATCTGGATAGGCTGGAGCGATGGGCTGAGGTCAACTGTATGAAGTTCAACAAGGCCAAGTGCCGGGTCCTGCACCTGGGGCGCAACAACCCCAAGCAGAGCTACAGGCTGGGAGATGAGTGGTTGGAAAGCTGCCTGGCCGAGAAGGACCTGGGAGTATTGGTTGATAGTCGGCTGAATATGAGCCAGCAGTGTGCTCAGGTGGCCAAGAAGGCCAACAGCATCCTGGCCTGTATAAGAAGCAGTGTGGCCAGCAGGTCTAGGGAAGTGATTGTCCCCCTGTACTCAGCTCTGGTGAGGCCGCACCTCGAGTACTGTGTTCAGTTTTGGGCCCCTCGCTACAGGAAGGACATGGACATGCGCGAGCGAGTCCAGAGAAGGGCGACCAAGCTGGTGAGGGGTCTGGAGAACAAGTCTTACGAGGAGCGGCTGAGGGAGCTGGGCTTGTTCAGCCTGGAGAAGAGGAGGCTCAGGGGCGACCTTATCGCTCTCTACAGTTACCTTAAAGGAGGCTGTAGTGAGGTGGGGGTTGGTCTGTTCTCCCACGTGCCTGGTGACAGGACGAGGGGGAATGGGCGAAAGTTGCGACAGGGGAGTTTTAGGTTGGATGTTAGGAAGTACTTCTTTACCGAAAGGGTTATTAAGCATTGGAACGGGCTGCCCAGGGAGGTGGTGGAGTCACCATCCCTGGAGGTCTTTAAAAGACGTTTAGATGTAGAGCTTAGCGATATGGTTTAGTGGAGTACTTAGTGTTAGGTCGGAGGTTGGACTCGATGATCTTGAGGTCTCTTCCAACCTAGAAATCTGTGCCTGTGTCTGTGTCATCTACTTGGACTTCTGTAAGGCCTATGACACGGTCCAATATGACATCCTGGTCTCCAAGTTGGAGAGCTACAGATTGGATGGATGGACCATTTAGTGGATAAGGAATTGGCTTGAAGGTCTCACCCAGAGAGTGGTAGTCAATGGCTTTATGTCCAGGTGGAGTTCAGCGATGGGCGGTGTCCCTCAGAGGTCTGTCCTGGGATTGGTACTGTTTAATAACTTTATCAGTGACAAAGACAGTAGGATTGAGTGCACCCTCAACAAGTTTGCAGGTGACAGCAAGATGAGTTGTTTGGTTGATATCAAAGAAGGAAGAGATGCCATTCAAAGGGATCTGGACACACTGGAGAAGTGCATCCACGTGAACCTAATGAGATTGAAGAAGTTCAAGTAAAAGGTGCTGACCCTGGGTCAGGACAATCCCAAACATGAGCACAGACTGGGAGAAGAACTCATTGAGAGCAGCCCTGCAGAGAAGGACTCGGGGGTTCTGGTGGACGAAAGGCTCGACATGAACCAGCAGTGTGTGCTTGCAGCCCAGATGGCCAACTGCGTCCTGTGCTGCATCGAAAGAGGAGTGGTCAGCAGGTTGAGGGAGGTGATTGTCCCTGTCAACTCTTCCTTTGTGAGGACCCTCTTGGCATGCTGCATTCAGATCTTGGGTCCCCAGAACAAGAAGGATGGTGATCTGTTAGAATAGGTCCAGAGGAAGGCTCTAAATTTGTTCCAAGGGCTGGGATGCCTTTCCTACATAGAAAGACTGAGAGAGCTGGGGATGCTCAGCCTGCAGAAGAGAAGGCTTTATGGGGACCTCATTGTGACCTTTCAATACTTAAAGGGATCTTATAAAAAAGATGGTGAAGGACTCCTTACTCAGGTAGGCAGTGATAGGACAAGGGGGAATGGTCTTAAACTAAAAGAGGGGAGATTTACATTAGAGTGTAGGAGGAAATTCTTCACTGTAAGGGTAGTGAGGCACAGGAACAGGTTGCCCAGACAAGTTGTGGATGCCCCATCCCTGAAGATATTTGAAACCAGGTTGGATGAGGCCCTGATCTAGTGGTTGGCATCCCTGCCTGTGGCACAGGGGTTAGAACTGGGTGATCTTTAAGGTCCCTTCCAAACTGAGCCGTTCTATGATTCTATAATAATTGCTTGCCACTAAAGAAATCAATTGTACACTATCATCTAAAACAGCATATTGTAAGTCTCTCTCTCTCTCAAAAAAAAAAAAAAAAAAAAAAAGAGGAGAGGACACAAGCAGGTGAGATTCAAAGATGAGCAACAATCATTAACAGAATAGGAAGACTTCTATTATTTTTATTGATTCTTTTTTTGTTCTTGTTTGCAGTAGCTCTGAAAAACCTAAATCAAGGTTAGGAAACCTCTAAAGATTAGAACCATTTAGCAAATCAATGGTGCATTCTTCCTTCACAATACAAGGACTACATAACCAAAAAGCATTGTACTTCTTGATAAAATGAAACTTCCCCTATAAAATTAGGCTATAGTATTTGCAAAACCAACATATATTTGATTTTCAGAACTTTGCATAATTCAGAGAGAAAGCTGACATTTAATCAAATAACAAAAACTTCTATTTCTATGTCACAATTCAGACAAACACAATTCATATTTTTCGAGCCTCACAAAATGGCACAAACAGCTCACAACATGATTACATAGAACTACAAAAAAAGCTCCGTGATACCATCCTGTAAAAACACATACTTAGAGATTCCTAATGTACACATTTAGGATCGCAAATAGCCATGACAAGCAAAGCAGAAAGGAAAAAGAAATGCAGTGGCAAAATGTCACTTATCAAAGTTAAAAATAGGTCAGAGTGAAAAAACAAAACAAAACTAATTTCTAGCCTTGTGGTACTCAGACAATCCAGATATGTTTCTTGAAATGTCTCAGGCAACTGTGAAAACTTTATTTGACTGTGGTAATTAAATTAGTGGGAATTTAAATTAATATATATTTTCACAGCATCCTCATTTCTTCCCTTTATAAAAAAAAAAATCTACTCCAATATCCTACCATTCTGAAGCATCCGTCACATATCCTCAAATCTAGTCAGCCTTTTCATTGCCTCTAACCAGCATTCACAGCATTTTGTATTAACTAGTAATCTGAAGACCTGGAACAAGTTTCTGAGAATGAAAACTTTTTGACTATATTAAAAGCAATTTGGGGGTAATCTGACTTCTTCTTAACCATCTCTCTACCCTGCAAGGAGTGTATTCAGAGAAATAAAAAGCAGCAACAACAAAGGCAAAAATGGAGAACAACATATCATGAAATGGTGATGTACATATGTTTACCTGATAGCTTCATATTCTAATTCATTTCAGCCTCTCTGCAACTGTGATCCCACAGGTCAAACATAACTTTTCACTGACCAACTCAGTATTTTGAGATGAGACAAAATAGCAGTCTCAAAACAGCCTGGCAGCCAGCATACACCGCCTGACAGGATTGAAGCTAGAAGTGATAGCCCTCAGCAGCAGCCCAGTTGTGCAGACTCTCCCCAGTCATACAACCACATAACCATATATTATATAACCAGACACACTCAAGGGGAGATCTGTGCATGCTTACCATACAAAATCTACACACAGGCAAACATCAGCCACACTTATCCAGCATCCACACTATAAATGTAAGCTGATGCATGGAGTCTCAAGTTTTGGGTACATGCAATTGGCAGATCTGTTTTTTGACAATATCATCTCTGATTAGTTCAGAAGGGTTATTGGCCAGTGTGGCTAGAATAAGAGAGATGATGGGGAAGCAAAAAGAAAAACTGTGTCTATTAAAAAGAGATAGGAAGAAAAAGAATGAGCAAGACTAATTTTGCAAGCTGAAAGATTGGGTGGGGACAGGAGGATCTTATTCCTTCAAAGCTATGTTTACACTATAAAACATGAAGTTACTTTAACCTTACCATGACCTTTTTAACTTGTGCTTGTTCATAAAATTACCAGACTCCTAAACTCCAGCAGCAGTAACCAAATCTATGACAAGCTACAACCATGAATTAGATGGATAGTCTAAATGGCAGGGAAAGAGAGACGTTTTAACGTTTGTTCTTAGCATTCCAGCCATTAATTTCATAACCTGAATTTCACGGCGCTTTGCATTGCTGTTCAAAAGCATGACAGAAGCTTGGGTTTGAGAGTAATCATCTCTCCAACAAGAAAACCAAGAACCACTGAGCAATGCCCTCAGCTGAATTGCCTTGTGCCTCCAGCATCACATCTACTTTATGCTAGGTGTAACTCTGCATTATTTTGTCCAGCACTAGGAGAACAGAGATCCTATCTGAACAAGCCTTACACAAGACAAGAAAAAATAAGGTAATATCTGCTTTCAACTGATAGTGCTGGTTCTTGTCTTTAAACCTTTCCTACTAATCAATGACAATGAATAAAAATCACAGTCAGCCTTATCAAGTGTTGTTTACAGCTGTGAAGAGTTGATCTATCATGTAACTACCTATAATTAGTTAACAGTTGATGGGAATGCATTCAGTAATAAATTAAATACATTAAGTTCAGTTAGACTCTTCAACCTTATTCTTCTCACAGAATAAATAATTATTCTCAGTAGTTGTATTTCACAGAATAACACGTTATTTTTTCCTTTTGCCTACAACCCTCTTCTGTTTCTCATCAATCCATGTGTGTAGACACCAGAGACAAGAACCCCACATTTTCTTTAAGTTATGTAAATGAGTGAGTGGTATGCATTTATACCATCTCCTGTGCTGTTTCTTTTTAGTAGCTATGTAAAATCTGCCTCAGATTAAATGTGTTGATGAATGGAAAGCATACATGCTGGGATTTTGAAAACCTTTAATGCTATTGGATTTAATGAGATTTTGAACTGTTTAGAGAAAGCAGAGTTGGAACAATACCAAATATGCTTGCCTACCACACAATTTTACCATTTGACTCACACTTTTTGAAACATTATAGCCATGTTTTAGTGCTCTTTTATGCCCTGTTGCTCATTCTTAAGTCTTCCTTTGTGTTGTAAAACTAATCCTATGTCATGGCCTTTTTTTTTTTTTAAAAAAAAGTCAGTGATATTACTTTTATTGAATGCATGTGGAAGTTAAAGGAAAGGTCACTGGCACCACAGCATGGAGGTAGGCATGGATCAGTTCTCTAATGAAGGGGGCTGTTATTATTAGCTGCTGACTTGCTCCAACAGTGCAGTGCTTTTGAAGTGCTATATTAATTAGAAGACTTTGGAAGCACAGTGTCAAGAACAGGATCAACTGACACACTTTCCTGTGCCTAACTGCATAATCCTGTTTCCCAACATAGAGCCATGCCCTTCTTTAGCCCCTTGTCTATTAAAATATTTGTGAGAGTTCCTGCAACTGTAAGGTCTCCACGAATCTCCTCTGACACCTAACACCTTTGCACCTGCTCTTTTGGGTTTCACACGCCTCCTGCTAATGTTTGATGTTACATCTTACACCAGTTCCATATAGCAGCTGTTGCTTTAGATGGACTGACAGGACGTTGGGCAGCCATGACAGAAAGCCACTTGTCATGAGCATTAAGCAAATTTGTAAAGAATACCAGCACTGAGTAAATAAAGGCAAGACAAAATTCTTTCTAACAGAAATGTACACAAGTTGAGCAACTGGTAAAACTTTTCTGAGACTGTGAAACATATGTATAGAAATGCCACTCTGAACAAAATCAACAGAGCTTTTGCCAGTGATTCAAAAGAAGAAGAATTTCACCAGAGTTTGGCTCATTGCTATTGGTTTTGTTGTCCATAAGTTTGTGCGCGGCGCACTGGGCACGAACCTACAGACAAGAGTTTCACAGTAGCAAGTTGAGCTCTTTATTACAACACCCTTCTCTAGTTTATGATCCTGAAAAATCCACATGGATAAAATTCAATTTTTACCATATCCAACACATGACTTCTTTGTAAATTTCTAGAAATGTTACAAAGGATTTTACAGGTTCTCTATCAGCCCGTTGAATGAAGCAGGAAGGAGAAAAGGGTGATGATGAGTAGTGCCTGACTGCATAGTGAAACTCCTGCGAAATGTTCTGTACTTCCCACTGATTGAGATTTTCATTCTATAATTGTTACACACACACGCACAATAATAATAATAATTTTAAAAGGTAATAGAAAAAAAAAAGGTTTGGAGGTTGAAAATTTTGGAGAATTACATCTTGTTAAAACAACCTGTCATTTAACATCTCTATTGATACTCTTGGTGTTCTGCCTGCATAAGCAGCCCATGGCTTTGGGAGGTGTGAGCCACGGATCACAGAGATAAATTACACAGAAATGCCCAGCGGGCAGTGTTTTGAAGTCTTTCCGCACTTCCATAGGGCTTGTGTCTCTGCTCTTCCAGCTAAATGTTTTCCTTTGCTGAATATAACTGGTCAGAGAAACAGAATCTGACCAAAAGAGATTGAAATCTTTCCAGATTTTAAAACTTAGTTTTAAGATATCTTTTGAAATTGTATGAATTGTAGGAAAAAGTTCTTTATATACTTTCCGGATATTAGTACTTAATGAAGCACTAACCACATCAGCTGTTTTTATTTATTTGTTTGGTTTTGGTTTTGTTATTTTTAACAACCTTTACTTTAACCCCTTTATAGGGTCACACATGCTAGCACTGTTGAAAGATTCAAGATAGAATAATGAAAAATTTATTTTTCAGGTAAATAAAGCAGTGAAACTGCACCAGCTACAGCTCCTGTAACTCTGAATATTTTGAAAGCTCCTGGAGTCTGTACTCATTTATATCAGGACTGAAATCTACTATGCATCAGAAACATACACACACACACACGCTTATTTGATCTGTTGAAAACACAGTGTGCTAAAACAGCCAGAAAGCATAACCTTGCCATTTCTCTGAACTTCAAAGGTCAGTTTATACAGGATTGACATGGAAACACAGGCATGTATATATACATTTGCTCTTTCTTTGACAAAATATTCCTTTGACATTCTGTCTTATTCCTTCATTTTGCACTACCTAGACCTCACAGGGGATACAGAAAACATTCCATGTTGCTTGCTAGGTCTACTGAGAAGTGGTAATGAACACTGTTCAGAATAATTTTTCAAATGCCCTTTTTAATTGATTTTGAATATGGCAACACCTATCTGAAACATTTCTGACGTGTTGCTGATGGTATGGAATGACTTGCCTGTCCTGTCTGTGACTGACAGCATGTGCCAGATGGTAAAAATGGAGGAAATGTGCATTTCCTCATTTTCTCTCTCTTATTAAAATTCCCCCATGTCATACTCTTGACATTATTAACAAAAAATTACAGTATGGAAGAATTGGCCCTTCAACACAACAAAGTTGTCTCTGGAGTATCAGAACAAAACATTTATTGTGTCATGTACAGGAAACATTAATTTCATGAATCAGTACATAACTGTAGACAACAATAATTTCTTAAGAAAGCACCCCTCGAAATGAGGCCAGGACAGGTGTTTGTTTGTTTTAAAAACCTATAGCAAAAATCACATGCAATTTATAATACTGTCTTTATTCCTTGAAAAAAAATTACTTACATAACATCTATTAAAACAACAATATGAAATATATTCAACAATTAAAATGCTAACATCTTACTAATTAAGTTTGTACAAGAAATTAGAAAACAGTTCATCCGTCCTCCTTTCTCTGTAGCTACAGAGCATGATGCCCAGTGTAATCCCACTTTAGTAGGAGAGGGATAGGACAAGATATAGGCCATGCCTCACTAGAACATCTTAGCTAGAGAAAAATATTCACTTCCACAAAAGAGTTTTATAAGCTATGGATCTCAGGGAAGACTGTCCTTAAACTTCATAAAGTATCTTCCCATTCTAAGCTCTCTAATATCTATAAATATCTTCTACAAACTGGCTGTGTAAATGTAACACCATGTAGGTTGCCTTTTGTAACATTTACATTTGATTTCCATTCATATTTTCATTCGTGTCTAGAGACAGACACTGTAGATTGCCTAAAAAGTAGTACAAGCTAAAGCTGCTTAGCATCTCCTCCTTCCTGAGCTTTCTCAGTTTGCACAACTTCTTAACATAAATTAGCAGAGTTAACAGACTTCATAACAGTCTGTGAATTTCTTATTTGGCTGATTGACCAACTCAGACACAGAAACAATGTATGTGACAGCATACATTTATAAACTGATATGACAGTTTCTTCAGAATTTAGGAACTTCAATTTAAAATGGGTATTTTGTGTCACTGCGCGGTTTTTGCATAATAAATATATCATATAATTCTAAAATTCTTGGATTAAATTTGTGGCCCTCCTCTGGACTTGCTCGAACAGGTTCACATCATTCTCATGCTGGTGGCCCCAGACCTGGATGCAGCATGCCAAGAGGGTCCTCACAAAGGAAGAGTTGACAGGGACAATCACCTCCCTCAACCTGCTGACCACTCCTCTTTCGATGCAGCACAGGACGCAGTTGGCCATCTGGGCTGCAAGCACACACTGCTGGTTCATGTCGAGCCTTTCGTCCACCAGAACCCCCGAGTCCTTCTCTGCAGGGCTGCTCTCAATGAGTTCTTCTCCCAGTCTGTGCTCATGTTTGGGATTGTCCTGACCCAGGGTCAGCACCTTTTACTTGAACTTCTTCAATCTCATTAGGTTCACGTGGATGCACTTCTCCAGTGTGTCCAGATCCCTTTGAATGGCATCTCTTCCTTCTTTGATATCAACCAAACAACTCATCTTGCTGTCACCTGCAAACTTGTTGAGGGTGCACTCAATCCTACTGTCTTTGTCACTGATAAAGTTATTAAACAGTACCAATCCCAGGACAGACCTCTGAGGGACACCGCCCATCGCTGAACTCCACCTGGACATAAAGCCATTGACTACCACTCTCTGGGTGAGACCTTCAAGCCAATTCCTTATCCACTAAATGGTCCATCCATCCAATCTGTAGCTCTCCAACTTGGAGACCAGGATGTCATATTGGACCGTGTCATAGGCCTTACAGAAGTCCAAGTAGATGACACAGACACAGGCACAGATTTCTAGGTTGGAAGAGACCTCAAGATCATCGAGTCCAACCTCCGACCTAACACTAAGTACTCCACTAAACCATATCGCTAAGCTCTACATCTAAACGTCTTTTAAAGACCTCCAGGGATGGTGACTCCACCACCTCCCTGGGCAGCCCGTTCCAATGCTTAATAACCCTTTCGGTAAAGAAGTACTTCCTAACATCCAACCTAAAACTCCCCTGTCGCAACTTTCGCCCATTCCCCCTCGTCCTGTCACCAGGCACGTGGGAGAACAGACCAACCCCCACCTCACTACAGCCTCCTTTAAGGTAACTGTAGAGAGCGATAAGGTCGCCCCTGAGCCTCCTCTTCTCCAGGCTGAACAAGCCCAGCTCCCTCAGCCGCTCCTCGTAAGACTTGTTCTCCAGACCCCTCACCAGCTTGGTCGCCCTTCTCTGGACTCGCTCGCGCATGTCCATGTCCTTCCTGTAGCGAGGGGCCCAAAACTGAACACAGTACTCGAGGTGCGGCCTCACCAGAGCTGAGTACAGGGGGACAATCACTTCCCTAGACCTGCTGGCCACACTGCTTCTTATACAGGCCAGGATGCTGTTGGCCTTCTTGGCCACCTGAGCACACTGCTGGCTCATATTCAGCCGACTATCAACCAATACTCCCAGGTCCTTCTCGGCCAGGCAGCTTTCCAACCACTCATCTCCCAGCCTGTAGCTCTGCTTGGGGTTGTTGCGCCCCAGGTGCAGGACCCGGCACTTGGCCTTGTTGAACTTCATACAGTTGACCTCAGCCCATCGCTCCAGCCTATCCAGATCCTCCTGCAGAGCCTTCCTGCCCTCGAGCAGATCGACACACGCACTTAGCTTGGTGTCATCTGCAAACTTACTGAGGGTGCACTGGACGCCCTCATCCAGATCATCGATAAAGATATTAAAGAGGACCGGCCCCAGTACCGAGCCCTGGGGGACACCACTTGTGACCAGCCTCCAACCAGATTTGACTCCATTCACCACAACTCTCTGGGCCCGGCTATCCAGCCAGTTTCTAACCCAGCGAAGCGTACGCCAGTCCAAGCCCTGAGCAGCCAGTTTCTTGAGGAGAATGTTGTGGGGAACGGTGTCAAAAGCCTTACTGAGGTCAAGGTAAACCACATCCACAGCCCTTCCCTCATCCACCAAGCGCGTCACTTTGTCATAGGAGATCAGGTTCGTCAAGCAGGACCTGCCTTTCATAAACCCATGCTGACTGGGCCTGATCGCCTGGTTGCCCTGCAAGTGCCGCGTGATGACCCTCAAGATAATCTGCTCCATGAGCTTTCCTGGCACTGAGGTCAAACTGACAGGCCTATAGTTCCCCGGGTCTGCCCTCCGGCCCTTCTTATAGATGGGCGTCACATTGGCTAGCCGCCAGTCAACTGGGACCTCCCCCGATAGCCAGGACTGCTGATAAATGATGGAAAGCGGCTCGGCCAGCTCCTCTGCCAGTTCTTTCAGTACCCTCGGGTGCATCCCATCCGGCCCCATCGACTTGCGCACATCCAAGCTCCTTAGCAGGTCGCCAACCATTTCCTCATGAATAGCGAAGGCCACATCCTGCTCCCCATCCCCTTCCGCCAGCTCAGGGCACTGGGTATCCAGAGAACAACCGGTACTGCCGCTAAAGATTGAGGCAAAGGCGGCATTAAGCACCTCAGCCTTTTCCTCATCCTTAGTAACTAGGTTTCCCCTCGCATCCAGTAAAGGATGGAGATTCTCCTTAGTCCTCCGTTTCGCATTGATATATTTGTAAAAGGATTTTTTGTTGTCTTTAACGGCAGTAGCCAGGTTGAGCTCCAGATGAGCTTTGGCCTGTCTAATTTTCTCCCTGCACAGCCTCGCTACATCCTTGTAGTCCTCCTCAGTGGCCCGCCCTTTTTTCCAAAGATTATAAACCCTCTTTTTTCTGCTAAGCACAAGCCGCAACTCTCTGTTGAGCCAGGCCGGTCTTCTTCCACGCCGGCTCGTCTTTGGGGACGTGGGGACGGACCGCTCCTGTGCCGTTAAGACTTCCTTCTTGAGGAGCGCCCAGCCTTCCTGGACTCCTCTGCCCTTCAGAACCGCCTCTCAAGGGACTCGGCCAACCAGCGTCCTGAGCAGCTCAAAGTCAGCCCTCCGGAAGTCCAATACAGCAGTTTTACTGGTCCCCTTCCTGGCCTCGCCAAGAATAGAGAACTCTACCATTTCGTGGTCACTCTGTCCAAGACAGTTTCCGACCACCACATCTCCCACCAGTCCTTCTCTGTTTGTGAAGAGAAGGTCTAGCGGGGCACCACCACTGGTAGGTTCACTGACCAGCTGCGTCAGGAAGCTACCAGCTGCGTCAGGAAGCTTTGATGACATCGGTCAGTCTTCCCTTGTCAACTGATGAAGTCACTCTGTCCTAGAAGGTCACTAGATAGGTCAGGCATGATTTGCCCTTGGTGAAGATCTGCTGGCCAGCATGTGTATTGACATTGCTTCCAGGAGGATCTGTTCCATGGTCTTCCCAGGCATGGAGGTGAACCTCACCGGTCTTTAGTTCCCTGGGTCCTCCTTTCTACCCTTCTAAAAATGGGACTGTTGTTCCCATTTTTCCAGTAACCAGGGATTTCACCTGACTGCCAGGACTTTTCAAATATGATGGAGAGAGGCTTGGCAACTACATCAGCCAATTCCTTCAGGACCCTGGGATGCATGTCATCAGGCCCCATAGACTTGTACCTGTTTGGTTTCATCAGGTGGTCTTGAACCTGCTCTTCACTTACAGTGGGAGGGACTTTGCTCCCCCAGTCCTCATCTGTGGTTTCAGGGAAACGAGAGACGTGGGAAACCTGAGACTGGCAGTGAAGACTGAGGCAAAGAAGTTGTTGAGTACCTCAGCCTCCTCTATGTCTGTTGTTACGAGTTCGCTCTTGTCATCCATCGGGGGAACAATCTCTTTGGCCTTTCTTTTCTGAGCGATGTACCTACAGAATCCCTTCCTGTTATTCTTTGCACCCCTTACCAAGCTCAGTACCACCTCTGCCTTGGCTTTCCTGATCCCATCCCTGCACATGCGGACAGCATCTCTGGCCTCTTCCCAGGCCACATATCCCTGCTTCCACTGCCTGTGTGTATCCTTCTTGCACTTCAGTTTGACCAACAGGTCCTTGCTCAGCCACCCGGTTGGTTGCCCTCCCTACCCACTTTGTTATGCAGGGGGATGGAGAGTTCTTGTTTTCTAAGGAAAACATCCTTAAAGAGTTGCCAGCTCTGTTCAGCTCCTTTGTGCCTAAGGTCAGTGTTCCAGCAGATCTCATCCACTAGATCTTTAAATAGCTTGAAGTTTGCTCTTTGGAAGTTCAGGCCCGTATTCCTCAAGATCACAAACTCAATCAGGGCATGGTCATTGTAGCCCACGCTGCCTCCAGTCTGGACCTCTCCAATTTTGGAGTTAACTACTGTATCCCACATTCGCGCATATACCCAACTATTTATTTATGTATGCATGTATTTATTTATTTTTGACCACTAGTTCATGTTGAACAAAAGATTTTTGCTGAGTTATATGCAGTTATGTTTTTCACCTTTCCATATATTCCCACATTTCAGTCAGGGTGAGAAATTTGCGTAGTTCACTGTCCTTGTATTAGCTTGGACATTCCCTCTGTATCAGATTTTATTTGCAGTTGTGAAAATCTTGATGTTTTTAGATGCATCCTCTTACTACAAACTGTTACTCCTTCTAAATATTTGTTCAGTAGTCATGGTTTGTTTTCTTCATGTTTTATATGCTCAAAGCATTATATAGATATTTCTGGAATGTCACATTCACAGAAGATACTATCTATCATTTTGCAAGGTATACACAAATATGCAGACTTTTCCTTGTTGTTTGTTGTTAAAAATTAGTATGGGATTACATGTCTCAGCAGCAACATGTAGCTAAGAGAGATAAATTACTTGGATGCAATCTGAAGGGGACTGGGTAGTGAAACACTTGTTTGGAAGCTGCTTATTTTGATGTAGGGCATGGAAAGAGGAGTACAAAATGTATCTGAACTAATACTTTTACAGCAATACATTGAAAAGCACCTTTTCCAAGACAGACCCCTGAGGTACACCACTCATCACCGACCTCCACCTGGACATAGGATCATTGGCCACTATTCTCTGGGTGAGGCCATCGAGCCAATTCCTTATCCAAATATATATTCTCCCACTATCAATTCTGGGTAGCAAATACAGTCATGTGTTATGTAATCCTTCTCACTGAGATTTCTCACCCGATATTAATTCATCATATAATGTTTTGTGTGTATTTAAAAACAAAATGTTTACATTCCTAAGAATGTAAACAACTGAATTACCAAACAAGCTAAAAGTTTTAAGAGTTCTCTGTTTTTTGAACTTGTCATAAAGAACATGGGTAGAAGGGGAGACTGATTACTGAAGGTGTCACTCAGTCTAAGAGTTGTGATGATCTCATAAACCTTTGTAAGTCTTTCAAAAAGTCTTAGCTGAATTACAGACGTGTTATCAATCTTTTTGAATCCATTATCATATATGTTATTAGAGTTTTTCTAGACATTATTCTGTGTACAAAACCAAGGTAAAATTAGACTTTGATCATTTCTGTTTGGTTGAATTTTGTATTTATTTCTTTTGAGTAAGTTTTACACTGAAGAATACTGTTGCTGTTCTCATGCATTTATTTACCCTTCTCAGAAGGAACTTTTATGAATTTGAAAGTCAAAATTTGAACTTCCTAAAAGTTAATAAGCAGGAAACATTTTTAGCAACTCTCTATTTTATGCATCAGTTGTCAATTTTTCTCTTTTCATCTTAATGTTGTAAAGGGATCCTGTCTACCTGCTAGAGCTGAGCTTACACATACTTGCTTATTTACAGTGTAAAATCTTCCATACTTACTGAGAATGATCACCAATTATCATGAATATTTCACTAGATTAATAGGTTTGAGCAACAAATGCATTAGATAATTGATTGAATCTGTCTAACAGGGGGAGCTGGCTTCTTTGAGATGAGTCTGACATCACACAGTCACACTTTTACAGTAGGATGAAACTTGATTCTACACAACTTAATTTCTGAGTAATTAGACTGGGACAAGCCAGATGACTGATTTTATTAGATATCATTTCCCTTTATCTTTATCAGACACAGGACAAAATTTAGTGATCCAGAGAGCATTATAAAGCAAGCCTCCCATTTTATTTTTTCCTACCTCTTCATGAAGCAGTCTGACTTGATGGAAGAGCTCCTGGCTTGATTTAGGCATAGAAGCCTGGCTGAATTATAGGCGACTCTTGGTTACACTGGACATGGCCAGATATTTTCTAAGCACACCTATATATATATATATGTGTATATTTAATACAATTTCACTTAGTACTTCATTATTATATAACCTTTTTATAGAATAGATTTTTTTTTTATCTCTCTCTGCCTCTCTCTCTCTCTCTCTTTCTCTCTCTCTGAATTCTAAAAAGAATTTCTAGTAAGACACAGATGAGGTTTGTAGGTTTGCTATTTCCTCTGCTGTGGGGCAGTACCAAAGTATATGTAGATCAGTCGTGGTACAGGATGGCTGCAGTGTGCTCAGTGCCTGTGACAGGTCTCTGCACATTCCAGGTCAGGGGAATTGTCACTGTAAAAGGAGTTGTGAAGTCCATCTTCAATACAAGCTTTTATAAATAAGAACATGAATAAAAATTCAGTCAAATATTTATTGTCAGACACAGTAATAACAATGATAATCTAATACCTTCCAGATGGGTACTTGGACAAAATCTGGACAGCCTTGATTGTCCAGGTCAGGAAAAGACCCTCTACTCAGTGCTTTTTCTACTAGTAGCAATCTTTCCATTTTTCTTATGTGTTTTCACTAGGGCAAGACATAAGCCCTCCAAGAAATCTTGGTACTATATAGAAAGAAAAGAATCCCTTGGGAAGAGATGAACTCAAAACTTTTCCTATTAGATTAATATATATATTTAAGCATGTATCTAACAACACTGTGAGAGAGGAATAGAGAGGAGGGTGAGAAATTTTGCTATATTCCTGGCAAATCAAATTGCCATATACAATTTTTGGCAGTGTTCTTAGCTGTAGGTTTATGTACTATCAGGGTCATGCACACGTACTGTCAGTAGCATTAAAAGAAAAGTAATTTTGATGATAGATATTTTGAAACAGTTTGTTCAACTAGATAAGGCCTAATTCCAAACCAGATATGTCATAGTGTGCAAAACAGATTTATCTGTGTTGTGACTTTCCTGAATTTGGGCTTTTTCATTATGGAACTCCTGCTTCAAGAACACCTAAATCCAATTCCAACTTGCAGGGTTCTCCTGCTTAGTAGCCTGTTACTGGGTAAAAAATAAAATAATAAAAAAGGAGAGTTTTATTCCTGCTATCATTGGAGACAGCTGACAGATCAGAAATCTTCTGACCTCTGCTGCTGAGGAGAGTATGGTTTCGCTTCTTTAATATTCAATTTACCATCTACATTTGTAGACAAGCTGATTTCTTGATGACATTCTATAAAACTCTCGCTGCCAGGTTTATCAGGGTGCATATATTCACTCTCGTGCAGAAAGATCCTGTCATTGCCCAGCACCAATATACATAAGGTGAAATGATTTCATCAACATCAGTCATCAAAATGTTGCTACCGTAATGGGTTAGAGGCATAGGATCACTTTCTCAGTTTCACTTGAATGTTTTTCTTGCATTATTTTTCTCGTTATTTATTTTGCTTCTGTCAATATTATGACATTACGTGGTTCTCTTCTATTATCTTTTCAAATACAATATATATATATTTTTCCAAGTCAGTGATTACTGTTTTATTAATGCAAAACAGTGATCAACCAGTGTTTTCTAACTCCTCTTTGCCATATTTGTTAATTATATATATATATACATATTTTTTTTTTCTCAGTATCTATAAAACAAAATTTCCTTCTTTTTTGCCTGTTTTCCCCTTTGCAACCCTTTGGCAAACAGTGATTGCCTCTGGATTTCAGAATTATTTCAGAAACATCGTAAATTAATATAGTTTTTTTCTTTGTTTGTTTGTTTTGTAAATCACAATGTATCTTCACAGGCTACAGTGTATTGTCGTGATAAAATAGTAATGTGTATGTTTGAATCATAATTAAAATGTTGCTATTTGAATAATGTTTCTTCAATTGCTGTTGCATATTGGAGAGGAGATGTGCTTTTAGCTTTGTCTCTGTTCTGTTGTGGAAATGAATTCATTTGGTCACCTCTTGGTGAAAGAACAGAATATATCTTTAAAAATATCTTCTGTTATATCCAATAGACACCTCCTCTCCAAGCATTTTGGAGAGGTCAGTTAGTGGCCATGTGTTACTGACATTGTTGTTCTTGCTTTTCTAAATTCTTTAATTAAAACATAGGGAGAATATGCATCCAAAGTGAGCTGTTGGGTCCATATAGGTTGATGAGAAACCTGTAATTGAATTTGAAGCCTAGTTTTCCTTTCTAATGTTCTCAATTTACAAGGTTTGGAGATCTGAAAATGAGATGACTTTATGATTGCAAAATGCAATAAGGTATGCAGAATGCGTGTGGCTACAGTAGTAATACTATGAAGATTTAATGTAACTCTAATCAACATAAATTTATTTTTTGAGACACAGGACTTATTATGACTGCAGCCCAAAAAATCATTAATTGGGTACTTATTTTCATGTATGTGACTCACATATTGGTTTGAAGCAACTTCTGTACTTATATTTAAACACATGATCCACATTCTCAGGAACTTTAACTGTGTGAAGAACAGTCCTGTTTTTTTTTCTATGTGGTTCTTCAATCACCTGTGAATGATTGATACGTGATATTGTTGTGAAAATTGTATATGCAGCCAGCTTTCTCATTCTTTGCAGACCTGTTGAAAGGTTTGTGTACATAAAAATATTTCCTAATAAACAGCAAAGTCCCTTTCTATGAACTTTCTATCCTTCGTTCATTACAGTTATAATTACTCTATTAGACTGGAAAGATTAGATAGTTGAATGATGGTAATGTTGCAAAGATGAAAGGGGATAATGTTAAATTTCCAAGTAAACAGTTTGGTATCAGAATGACAACATCTATTTGTAGATGAGCTTAGCAAAATTTTAGCATTTTAGCATTGCAAAATCAGAATTATGACATTTAGGTGAAAACTTCTTTCCACATCCTTTGGACTTAGTTTTCCATGTTACTAACAAATTAAATCACAGAATCACAGAATTGTTGCGGTTGGAAGGGACCTAAAGGGATCATCGGGTCCAACCCCCTGCCAAAGCAGGTTCCCTACAGCAGGTTGCCCAGGTAGGCATCCAGATGGGCCTTAAATATCTCCAGTGAAGGAGAGTCCACAACCTCCCTGGGCAGCCTGTTCCAGTGCTCTGTCACCCTCACTGTGAAGAAGTTTTTCGCATGTTGGTGCGGAACTTCCTGTGATCCATTTTTGGCCATTGCCCCTTGTCCTGTTCTCACAAACCATTGAAAAGAGGTTGACCAAATCCCTCTGTCTCCCACACCTCAGGTATTTATACACATTGATGAGATCCCCTCTCAGTCGTCTTTTCTCAAGGCTGAACAGACCCAGGTCTCTCAGCCTTTCTTCATAGCAAAGATGCTCCAGGCCCCGTATCATTTTTGTGGCCCTCCGCTGGACTCTTTCCAGGAGATCCCTGTCTTTTTTGTACTGGGGAGCCCAGAACTGGACACAGTACTCCAGGTGAGGCCTGACCAGGGCAGAGTAGAGGGGGAGGATCATCTCCCTTGACCTGCTGGCCACACTCCTTTTAATGCACGTCAGGATCCCGTTTGCCTTCTTGGCCACCAGGGCACTCTGCTGGCTCATTGTCAACCTGTCGTCCACCAGGACCCCCAGGTCCTCCTCCACAGAGCTCCTCCCCAGCAGGTAAACGTTGTTTGAAGTCATGCATTTTTATGTTTCAATGGGTTTTGTCAAAAAAATATGTGAATGAGCACCCGGTTACTATGGGGAAAGGGTGACTGGTCACTTATGCCTCCTCAGGTTCAAGAGTCTGATTGGAAGCCTGATGTTGAACTGGGCTACAAATATAATGAAATTATATTTTTCTTAATGGAAGTGGTGTTTTTTTTTTTTTTTTGGCTTCAAAGACAGCCTTGTACAGAGTTTCTTATTCACTGCTTTTCTTCAGGAATACCAGTGAGATTATAGAATAGGTTATACCTACTGCTTTGTGTAAGAAAACCTGGGTATTTGGTTTGAATGCTTGAGAACCAAGTGGTCAAGCCTACACTTCACACCTCGGGTTATATATACTGTAGTGCTTTCACCACACTACCAAGATATTGAGTGCCAGCCTATGCTTTTTGGGGGACAACATTACATGGTAATCTGAGCCTACTAAAGTGGTACAACTTTCCATTGACTTCATTGAATGTGAAATGTCTGGGAAAAATCAGGGTAGTGCATTGATGGACATTTATGTGTAAATTCTTTTTATGTCTTGTAATATACTGAGTTTGCTTGGGTGCTGTGTCTGTTACAGAACATTTGTACGTAACTGAAAACTCCAATATTTTTTGGTAAGGCTTGACATGAATTCTCACCTTTTCATTTGTTGATGCTAAGAAGTAGGCAACTCACGATAAACTTGCATACAACCTTATCAGCAAATCCCTTTCATGGCAAAAAGCAGAACAGAAATAAAAACACACCCATTAATCAAATAACTTGTTCAGCCCAGGACATGGTGTCCTTTACTTTCATCTGAAAGTTTAACTGTCAGAGAGAAAGAGAAGCAGTGGACTTCTACAATGTTATCTGTATTATTTTTATGAACAAAATTATTAAGATAAGCAAAATGGGGCAGTTTGTCAAATAAAGATGACAACAGCGATTAAACATAAGGACCACAATAAGTGGGTCTAGGTAGCTAGATGATCAAGTATGGCTATTTTTTAAAATGGAACTTGCATAAAGCCTATATACTGATTGATTCAAAGGCAGATAATAGAGGAAAATAACAAAATTCTACATCAAGCAAAAATAAATTCTAACATAAAAATGATAAGAGGGCCATGCTTGTTTGAAAATGAAATGTTATAAGAGGTGCAAAAATCAATCAGTCCTTCAAAAAGAAATAAAATACACAGGGTTTTCTTTAGAAAATATAATACATAGATGCAATAATTTCCAGTGCTTCATGTATCATAGGTGGTTTTTGGAAATATTTCAGAGATAGATTAAATAAAAACTCCATTAGATTTCAACATAAAATGGAAAATGGACAGGTTTTGTTAAATATTACCCTAAAAGAACAAGTACAAGTAAAGAAAAAGTCTTGCAGCTTACACAGCATAATCATATATTCTGTGTCACACTGAACCAAACTTTATATAAAGAAAGTCTGTCACATTATATTTTGTTAGTATAGTTTTGTGGGGGCACAAAATTCTGAAAAATATAAGTTTTGATCCAATGAAGTATAAGAACAATCTCTTTTCAAGACTGTATGAAAAATGGCAGAAATATTCATAAAAATATAGCAATACTGCTATATGTATGTTTCTTTTTATATTTAATGTAATAAAGCACTTTCAAGAAATCATAAAAAAACAGATGCTACTGTTGAAACCTATGGTTAATGTTAATGAGATGTTTCAGCATGATAGATGACTTAATGTGAAAGCAAAGTGTTTAGGAACCTGGATGAACAGTGATGTCAGCTTATTTTACAATAATCTACCACTTGGTGGTTAGAGATTGTTACTTTTCTTGTTTAGTGATGGCTTGTTCTGAGTGCAGAGAAACTTGAAATATTTGCTTCACACTTTAAATTGTGAAAATAATATTAAAACACAAAGTAAATGCAGTGTAAACATGGTGCCAATTGTTTTCTCCATTTTCTTTTTAGTATTATTCAGAAGAGTTACTCTGATATTCTGCAAAGGGAGTATCTCTTGTGTTTGGAAAAAAAGATTCAGTATCTGGAAAATTTACAGTAGAGGAGTGAATGTTCATGGCTAGTAGTCAGTCCTCAAAATGACAAAATAATTTGGAAGTAAGAAGTGTCAGTATAAAATGTGTGCTTACCTGTTCTGAATCGGGAGCAAGACATTTCCATGGTAATGCCTCACCAAGGCTGTTTTAATGCAATGGTGGAGAACCTCTATTATGTTTTTGAAAGGCAAATGTAACAGTGAAGTCATTTCTAATATCATAGTGTCAGTAAATTTCCCTGAAAAGATTTTCCCAAATTTTAAGGTCTAGCAGCAATGAGAGGCAATGAGAAGCAAACAAACAAAGAAAAAAAAAACAAAACAGGCTCCATCACAACACCAATGTGACCACTTTAAACAACAAGAGTCAAACTAAATATCACAGATGAATTTTTGGCAATATTGCAGCAAATAGAAGTTTGGCCATAAAATATAACAAACCAGGACTGGATTCGAAACAAACAAACAAAAACCCTTCTCAAGGATTCAGAATGTATTGTCTTACATTCTATTTTTTTTTCCATTATTTATGCTCTTAGTTGCATTTTCTTCACTTTGGAAGTACAATACACTCCCCCCATGCCACCCCCACCCCCACACTCCCCCCCACACCCAGCCACACCCACACCCAGCCACATGCACACCCTTATTACAAAATAGCCCTTTGGGCAAAAATCACTATTCTGCTACTCTCTTCTGCATCAGCAGAAAGGCTAGGCAGTGATGCTGACGTATGACTAGAAGCTCTGAGACATTATTTCCATTGTAAAGTACCTTTTTTTTTTTGTTGTTTAACATTTATATTCTTTTGACTCACTTTAACTAGATGTATGATTTTGTTCATGCTGGTAGTCTGAATAATTGATTTAGTACTCAGAATTATTTAACACATTTATTTCTTTAAAAAGGTATATTTTACATTTGTAGTTAACCATCATTACACTAATGGCCTATTACACAAATGTAATTTCTTTGAGAAGTATTCAGATAAAAAGCTCTAGTGCACCATATTATATATTTAGTTTGGTGGATGGAAGATGTATTTTTAAAGATCTTTGTAAAACATCGGACTAATTTTTCTCGTCTTAAATTCGCAGTTTCATGTTTTAAGTGCCCCTAGCAATGCGTTCTCTGTGCATAACAGAGGGCAATCTGTGTATTTTTGATAGGAGTCATAAAATCTCTGTTTCTTTGAATGATAACCTGGCATCTACTAATTATTGACGCTAATTTGTCACTCTGGAACTTAGTTCATATAAAATATATGTAGGAACCAAGACATTGTCTAGTTCTAGTCTTGGTGTTGTCTGAAACTATATGTGTTCTTTCAAAATGGAAATTTCATTCAATAACATGATGATGTTAAATAGGTGATGAACACATTTTGAAGTAGTCATTTCTGAAATAGTTTTTCATATCAATTGGTGACTAAGATATAAGGCTGGTAAAAAGTTGAGTAAAGTATCATGCAATTATGATTTTTTTAAGTGCTTTGGCAGAAAGAAGAATGAAGAATTAAACATTTTCTTGTATTTGCAAAATGTAACTAAAATAAAGCACCACTTCTTTCTAGCTAAGTAACCTGAAACAAGTCACAGTTGTGGACGTGTCAGCAAACAAGTTCCCTTCTATTCCAATTTGTGTACTCCGGATGTCTAATTTGCAGTGGTTGGATATTAGCAGCAACAACCTGAGAGATCTCCCAGAAGACATAGACAGGTAGTTTTTGTTTTAATTCATGGGCAGGATTATGAACTACAAAGTAAATCTAGAAAGTAATAACCTTCCAAGGGACACCATTAATGAAAAATCACATGAAAAAATCACATTAGGATATGCATTAGTTTTGCACATAAACTTTGCTATTGTTATTGATGGACTGGGTTGGAGAGCAGAAACTACATTTTCTAGCTCATTGATAGCAGATTGTACAGTCAGATCCTCTACTGTTCAGTTAACTAATAACATTTTCTGCTGTAGTTTTGATAATTTGTCATCATATTCAGACAATGTTATTTGGGAGTTCATGGGCCATACTTGTGACCTAGTTCCAACAAAGGAGAATTACAGTAAGGAGTAGTCAGCATTATCTCTTGAGTGACCTAGAAGGTTAGATTGGATGAATGGAAAAATGAACTAAAGCATATTTAACTTAAAGAACCTGAGGAACTTTGGCAACAAAGCAGAAATATCTTGCTAAGATTAAAATAAAAATCATCAGCAGCTCTTGACATAGATCTTACTCAGAATCATATATGCATACTCTTCTCCTGCCTCACCAAACTTTTTATTTTTTTTAAAGTCTTTCCAAATCCTTTACTGGGACTTACTAGCCTGATAAAGTACCATTCTTATCCCCGGGCCCATTTACACACTCTGAAATCTCTTCATAACTTCATTTAAAAAAACCTTACATATCTGTAAGTTAACCAAAAACATATTAATTAAAATTTATTAAAAAAGGAAAAAAAAAAATGTTTGTTTATGGATCTGGCAATAGAGATTCCCGGGGAAGAAGAGACTTCATAGAAAACTCATTCATCATTCACATTTCTTTGTGCCTAGGAAAAAAAGTCTTCTCTGGGACATTGTATAATCAGAGATTTCTCTGACAGCAGGGCTGAAGTCTTTATATAAGTAATCCAAATATTTTATCTACAATAGTGAAAAACTGTTCCCCTTCCCACCCCCCACTCCCCCACCCCCTACTCCACAAGTATGAGCAGATATTTCATTAATACAGAAGAGCTTCTAAGAGGATATATTTATTTTGTTGAAGGATACCTATTCATATTAATGGTAATTTTTTCCCTATAACCTGTAACCCGTATATGTTTATCTCTAAAATATTCATTTTTTTTTCACTATTTAGAGTAGTTGTCAATCTCAATACTAAAGCAGCATGGTTAGACACCACAAAATAAGTTTTTTATTTGACTTTGGTTTCTGAATTTTGAGAGCTCTTGGGATCAAGTGCATTCTAAAGACTAGAAAATGTCAGGATTCCTACCCCTGCTAGTATAGACTGATATTCTCATTCATCCTCATGATTTCAATACCTGCATTATCAAAGAATGTCAATCATTACCATGTGGCCTGTGATTAAAAAAGATGAGTTGGCAGTATACTGAAGCCCTACTTAATATCTATCCCTGAATTCAGACAAACCATAAAGGCTGACCAGCAATAACATGCAACATTTTTTTAAGAATGAACTATTCTGGTCAAATGAGTCAAACTTGTTTCATTGGTTTGCTATGCTTATAGTTTTCTTTCTACTCCACAGAATATATGTTGAGCCACAAATTACTTTTGCATTAGGAAAAGCCAGGGGAAATAAAAAGGAAGCCTTCCCGCACAAAACATTGTCATTAAATTGATTTCAGTGGGAAAACTTGAGAGAGCCACATGACCAGGAGCTGGTCTTTTTTTTTTTTTTTTTTTCTCTTTCTCCCCACAGTACTAATTACTAGTGAAAAACAATAGATTCAAATATACTGTCTAACATAGACATATATAATTTGTAGAAACCAGCATATAGGCAAAGGTGTGAGCTGGTGACCCATATTTTTCACTAGAACTGGGATACTCAAGTTGAGGCTTTATATCATATTCTGTCAACATCTTTGTATGGAAGTGCAGTAATTTTTGTAACCTTTTGTCTTGGGCATGTTCATCAGAGATATGCTATTAATATCTATAATGTTGAAGCATGGCTGGAAATTTCCACTAAAGTTGAAGACAACGTTTGTGATATGAATAATTTTTGGGAAGCCAGAGTTGATGCATATTATTTTTATTTTTTATTTTTTAAAATAAGAATAAGTTTGCACTATTTTAAATAGATGCTCTTGTTTGAAATAAATATTTCAAGTTATCCTTATCTTTTACATTTTTTATAGGTTAGATCAACTGCAGACACTTCTCTTACAGAAAAACAAATTGACTTATCTTCCACGAGCTCTGGTTAATATGCCAAAACTCAGTTTGCTAGTTGTCAGTGGTGATGACCTGGTTGAGATACCCACAGCCATCTGTGAGTCAACCACAGGTTTAAAGTAAGTAAAAGTGAGAGAGAACTAAATATGTTCCTAAGAAAATAAGGTAGATGCATTTGGAAGATAGACTTTCGCAAGCATCTGTTTCTACCATGGGTGGTCAAATTCTGCCGCAACTTATATCAGAACCTTTAAGGACGCATTAGAGATATTGGGAATTGCAAAGAGGAGCCACAGGTTTCTGATTTTCATCTGCCATGTCTCTCATTGTGCATCTATAAGCCTAAACTGCTATTCTTGTGTGTACTTGGAAAGAGTAACCTTAATTCTGGAATCAAATATTTCTTATGGGATGGAACCAGTAGTTAGGCAGTTGAAAAGTGCAGTGCTATCAAAAGTGTGCTGACAAACACAGCTAGTTAAAAGCGTAAGTAGTACCACATAAATTTAGTAGTTCATACACACTTTGCTATGAAACAGAATTTTGTTGCTGCAAAACTTTAGTCCTGGACAGGACTAAAAGGTATTTTTGTCTGTAATTACTGTGTTCCTGCATTTCTGCAGGTCACGTTCAGGTCTTTCATTAGGAAAACATTGGAGACTAACAGAACAACTTATGAGATATTAACAAGCCATATGATTAGTTTGAAAAAATATCTTTTGAAAGTGTTTTATGGAGACTTTTTTTTTTTCCAGTGATAATACCATAAAAGATTTTCAGAATACTTTGCATTTAATTTGAACATTATATGAGTTGTTTATATAGACAACTAGTTTTTCATCTACAATGTGTGGCTTTAGGAAATTTGAAAATATAAATTAATGCATGTCATATAATCCATTGTAAAAGAGAAATAACCACAACAACAACAAAACATATCAACTAAGTGATACTTGCAAAATTTCCAAATTGCTCACCAATAGGATGAGTTAGGATGGAGTTCATAATGTTCATTAACAGATTTGAAATTAGTGTCATCTATCAGAAGTCCCATAACAAAAAACAAAACAAAACGTGTCATTGCAAAGAATTATTTAGGTAAATAGGTGAAAACAAAGAGATAAATCTAATAATTTTTATATGGAAAGTGAAATATGCAGAAGGTGTTGTTTGAAATATTTATGTGACTGAGACAGATTATAGATTGTCCTTAAGAAAGCTCTAATAGAGGAGGAAAAAAAAAAGACCAAATGTTCCTTATGTTTTTTCTTTTTTCTGTAGTAGTAACTTCCAAAATGACATTTATGTTGCCCAGTGATATTCAGAAACCTGTTGCATATATTCTTGCACTATATTCTCTCTTTAGATTTATAAGTCTCAAGGACAGCCCAGTTGAAAACTATTGTATGTGAAGACACTGAAGAAATTATAGAAAGTGAACGTGAACGGGAGCAATTTGAAAAAGAGTTTATGAAAGCCTACATTGAAGACCTAAAAGAAAGGGGTATGTGTTGACTTCCAGTAGACATGTTGCTATCTTGGAATATAAATATTTTGGAAGATTAATCTTTAAAAGTACAAGCAGTACTCCTCTAAACTATAATTTTCTTTTGTGGTTTTAAATAAGACTAAAAGAGAAAATTTTGATATGTATTCTGTTAAAAATTTCTGTCATTTGGAATTGAACAGATGTATAGAAACTTTATGGTGTGTTTGTATATGCATTATTTCAGTGCTAACATATGCAGTGATTATTATTCTCCAGATTTACTTACGCCTCCTGTGATTATCATCAGTGATTTGAAGCACCTAAAGAGGTGCTTCTCCTCCTCAAGAAGGAACACAATGTATAAATAAAATGCTCTTTACTTTGATAGAGCATTCTTTAACTGTGAATTTGTATCAAAGTACTAATTGCTTACCACTAATAACTAAGTATTAATTGCTTTACCACTGTAAAATTAATGTACTAAAACCACTGCTTTTGTCTTTATTACTCAGAACCTGAAAGTTTGCTTATTACTTTATTTTGCTATCCTATTTGCTGTAATAACTTGTAAATAACAGTCTCTTGAGTCTTGTTCACTAATATATTCTAGGAAATAAAGGGACTATTTCCTGTGAGCCAAAATACCCACAAAGGCTGTTTAAATCAATTTGAGAATGTATGTATAGAAATGAGACTTTTCTTTTTTTGTTTTAGAATGAATGTTATGTATCTCTTTTCATTCCTTGTGTTTCATGTAAGTGATCTGTATAGTGGTATAAGATTTTTTTCCTTTTCTTCTTTTCTTTTTTTTTCCTTTTTTCTTTTTTCTTTTTTTTTCTTTAATAAAAAGAAAAACTTAAAGAAGTGCCACAGAGTGTGTCTGAAGAATACATTTCATGTTCTGATACTTGATTTTTGTTCCTTAATGCCTATAAACTGAACACTTGATAATTCAAGCCACCTGCTTCTAAAGTGAAACCTGCTATGAAAGTGTCAGATTCTGGTAATGGTAGCAACAGTGGTTAAATGAATAGAAGAAATGGAGGGATGCTGAAATCATTACTTTAACTTAGAGATACTCATGAAGTGTATAGTGGTAGAGTTTTATTTACATACCTGTGAAATGTGGAGTCTAAGAAAACAGCTGTCATGCTGCCTGTAATCTGCATTTGGCCTTGTTAAACATAGGTCAGCTTTATACTCCTTGGAGCACAGCAGCTTGAAGATATACTTACCTGCCTTTACAGACTAAACTCTGTGTGTTTTATTAAGCCTGTTTGAACTCAGACTCATACTTGGATTTCCTGTTTCTGAGCTCTTGTGCTATAAATTATGCAGATGACAGTTTCTGAAAAGCTGACTAGAAAAGGAATAGCTGCTGTATAATATGGATCAAGAGAATTTCAATGTGAAGTGAAAACTTCACAAAGATCACTTGTAGAGTAACTTTGAAACAAAACCAAACTTAGCTGTTTCTAGCTAAGGGTTCCATTTATTTGTGATTGATTATATAACTGAATTTGAGATGTATTCTTTTTTTCTCTTTTCACAGATTCTGCTCCTTCCTACACTACAAAAGTATTATTCAGTCTTCAGCTCTGAAGATCAAAAATCTCTAAATTACTAGTGGATATCAGAATATTTCTATTTTTATCTACCTGAATAGAAAACCCTGAAACCATAGACTTCCAGAAGCACTTCAAAATCATCATGGAATTTTTTTATTTGTTATTATAGTTGCTCCCGGCTGCTACAGATAAAGCAAAGAGTGGTAGAGCCATCATAAGATGCTGTTTCACCTTTTGAATCAACACATTTATTTTTTATGTCCACTGCAACAGGTCCTAAATATAGTCCTGAGGAAAGTAAATACTCATGGTAATAAAGTGCACCTGTGCATAGATGCCTCCAGGATGTTGTAGCTGAAACAGTGAAACATGCTAAAAATTATTTGATTTTATAAGAGAGAAGGATTAATTTAGAAACTGGATGTGACCTGTTGTATCCTTAAGTGAGGACTAGGCATAAGATGTATAAGGATGAGTTTGCTGGATAAAATGTTATGTTGCTTGCTATTTAATAATCTGTTTATATGTAAGTATGTAAGTGTATATACTGTAGAGTTTCAGAAATCTAGTTTTACATATTATTTTTGTCTAATAAATCTATACTTTTTAATCTAAAAAGACTTGGGACTTTGAGAATTTAGTCTCAAATCTGAAAAATTAAATAATCATAACCTTTTATGAGTGCAATTAGGGCAAATTATATTTAGAGTATATTTGCTTTTTTATTACATTTGAGCTATGTCTGATTTTGTGCAATAGTGTGCTGCTTAAGTCAGTCATATTTAAAAAGCAGAGCAACAAAGGGTGTTCTCCCCAAGGCTTCCATTTAAAAAATACTGTTTTCGATGTTTTCTTTCCTTTTCAACTTTTTAGTATTAGATCTTTTGAAAGAAGAGAACATGTAAATAATAGATGTGTTATTTATTCAAGTCACAAACTCCAGCAGTAATATTACTACCCAAAATGAATCCCTCTGCAGCTGGTCTCTAAGTGCTAATGCTGATTTTAAGCAAGTCCTGGAGCAATGAAAAAGTTTCAAAAAACTGCAATAAAACTGTTATGTCACTTTTTTGCAAAGAGTAAGATAGATGGTTCAGGTAATTATAGGTCTGTCAACCTGACATTGATCTGAAACAGAATAATGTAAGATCTGAAATAGGTTTTTATTAAGGAGGAATTGAAATGTGATAGAGTAGTGGCAATCAAAGTGGGCTTATAGAAATCAAGTTCTCTGAAACTAACCTACCAATCTTTCTTTTAGTGAAATTATAAATATGGTTGATTAGGTATTGATATCAATGCAATAAACTTCTGTAAGATGTCTGATTTGGCATTGCTTGAAATTCTATTTGTAGAGTTCTATTGTTGCCTAAAATGACCTGAAAATCATCGGCATGGAAATCACAGCAGCTGTGTTTATAGAATAGAGATGTCCATTTTGAGAGTTTATATCTAAAGAAGAAGAACAACAACAACAACAAAACACAAAACCCACAACAAAACAAAGGTCTAAACATAATTAACTAAACATGAGTTCTCAGTGCAAATTCCAGTGTCAAAATTGTTGTGTATAGAAGCAAGATACCTGTATAGAGGAGCTGTATTACTACTTATTTAACATTGCTGATAATCTTACTTGAAAGAATATGTACCACTTCTGGTCTTCTGGTGAGAAGGGACATACAGATGAATTGTGGAACATTCAGAAGGAAACCAGTAAAATGAATAGAGAACATTCATTTTAAAGTTCATTAAACAGTGAACAACTCCATTTGCTTGCCAATGTTTATCAATGAAAAATCTGTCTAGAAATAAGATTTTTTTTTTAAATTGAAACAGATAAATGTAAGGCAGAAGACTAAAACTTGAATTCACACAGTTTCAGACTAGAAACAAAAGACGTGTTTTTCAGCAGGAGAAACCACTGGGCAATTAACAAACTGCTCTGATAAGTCCTCTGTTACTAGCAGTCTTTAAGTCCAGGTTAACATTTTCCTTAAAAATTTGTCGTAAGAATTAAGTCATGGAAACTGCAAAGTGAATTGTATACAGTGGATCAGATTTTTATTTTGCTCTTAGGTCTAGTAGGCTATTACTGCCTGTATTTTTATTCACAGAAAGAAAGGATTATTTTTGTCACAGAATTTCTCAAGTAGGGAAGTAGCCTAAGGGGAAGAGGGTCGAGGTGGGTCAACCTTGGCTGACTGCTCTCACTCCCTTCCTCAGCAGGACAGGGAGAGAAAATATGATGAAAAAAACTCATGGGTTGAGAAAAGACAGTGTGGATATCTGCTCAGAAGTGGTCCTCTGTAGGCTGCAGGTGGACAGCCTGTTTTACCATGGTCTTTTCCACAGGCTGAAGGAGAATCAGTGCTTGGCTGATCTCCTCTCCGAGCACTTCTCTAAGCTTTATGTCTGTAGGGATATTTCTCTCTACATTTTCTCATTCCTGTCTCTCAGCTACTGCCACACAGCATTTTTTTAGCCTTTCTTAGATATGTCATCACAGAGGTGCCACCATGTTTCTGATGGGTTTGACTTTGTACAGCAGTGAGTCCCTTTTGAAGCTGGCTGGAACATTCTTTGTCCAATAAGGGGTAGTCCCTGCAGCCCCCTGTTCCACCCCACTGCCAAAATCCTGATATATAAACCTAACACCATGGTATACACATACAACTGTCTACATCACACTTCGTAAGCCCAGTAGGCAACGGCAGGTAAACAGAAAGTTCCTCTTGTTTTAGCAAAACTGCAGTTGAGTTCTACTTCTATGTCCTGAGCACAAAAAACACGTGAAAACATACCTATGCATGGAGTTAATTACAATTTTATTGTTGTCATTCATCACAGTGCAAAATTTGTGTATTGAAAGACACTGATTCTGAATTTGGTCAAGTTTTATTGTTTTTCCAACCAACTTGGCTTAATAGCAATTTTCCTTTGATTTATGATCTTTCGCTAAAAAGTTACACTTTTGGAGAAAATAATTGTGTTATTGGCAGTTTGCATGCTTGTCTTTTCAATTTTTAAAAGTGAATAACTTCTGAATGAAAGGAATTGTGTATAGAACAGACCAGTTCCATTGGAAGGGACCTTTGATCATCAAGCCTAACTGCCTGACCACCTCATGGCTAAACAAAAGTTAAATCATGTTATTAAGGGCATTGTCCAAATGTCTCTCAAACACTGAAATGCATGGGACATCAACCACCTCTCTAGGAAGCTTGATCCAGTGTTTGACCATCCTCACAGTAAAGAAATTTTTCCTAACATCCAGCCTGAACATCCCCTGGTGCAGCTTTGTGCCATTCATGCACATCCTGTCTTTGATTACTAGGGAGAAGAGACCAGCACCTCCCTTTCTAATTCTTCTCCTCTTGAATTTACAGAGAGCAATGAGGTTGCCTCTCAGTCTTCTCTTTTCCAGACTAGATGACCCGAGTGTCCTCAGCCTCTCCTTACAATACGTGCCTTCCAGCCCTTTTACCAGTTTTTGTTGCCCTCCTCTCTGGATGTCTTTGAGTACCCTAATATCCTTTTATACTGTGGAGCCCAGAACTGTACACGATATTCAGGAAGAAGTCATACCAACTGTAGTGGTTTCATGCTGATGGCTAGCTAAACTCCACCAGAGTATAATAATCTCTGTTCCCCTCCTCAAAGGAAGAAAGGGAGAAAATGTGATGAAAAGGTCTCAAGGGTTGAGATAAGGACAGGGAGATCACTCGACAGTTACTGTCACAGGCAAAATCAAGTTGGTGTTGGGAGATTAATGTAATTTTTGCCTATTACTAACAGACTAGAGCAGTGAGAAGCTAAAAGCAAACTAAAAACACATTCCCCCACCCATGCCCTCTCTTCTACTTCCTCTCTGAAACAGTGCAGGGGAATGGTAAATGGGGGTTGTGGTCTGTCCATAGCACTGCATCATCTGCTGTTCCTTCAAGTTGATTCAGATGGCTCCCCTTCTCCAGCATGGGGTCCCTCCCATGGGATGCCATTCTTCTTAAACTGATCCTGTATGGGCTTCACACAGGCTGCAGTTCTTCCAGGACTGTTCCACTATGGGCCCATACCATGGAGTCTATCCATCAGGAATGCACTCCAGCATGCGTCCCCCACATACAAGACCTCCTGCCAGACCTTCCTGCTCAACCATGGGATCCTCTTCCCAGGCTGCAGCTCTGCCCCACGGCCTGCTCCTGCAGGGGCTCTCCATGGGCTACAGCGTCCTTCAGGCCACTTTCACCTGTTCCACTGGGGGCTCCTCCACGGGCTGCAGTGTGGAGATCTGCTCCATGTGTTACAATGTGCTGCAGGGCGACAGCCTGCTCCAACACAGTCCTCTACATGGGCTGCAGGGAGACTCCTGTACCTGCAGCACCTCCTTCCCCTTCTTCTTCACAGACCTTGGTGTCTGCACTGTTATTTCTCTCTACATTTTTCTCACTCCTCTCTCCCAGCTGCTGTTGCCCAGCAGTTTTTTTTTTTTTCTTAAATCTGCTCTCACAGAGGCACAGCCAATGTCGCTCACTGGCTCGGCTCTGGACAGCGGTGGGTCCCTTTGCAGCTGGCTGAAATTGTCTCTTGTCTAACATAGGGCAGCTTCTGGACTTTTCTCACAGAGGCCACTTCTGCAGCCCCCTGCTACCAAAACCTTGACACGTGAGGCCAATACACTGATGTTAAGAAACACCTCTTATGACCAGGTGGGCTATTCTGTATTTAATGTACTCTAAAATGCATCTTGCCTTCTTGGCTGCCAGGGCACACTACTGGCTCATGCTGAGCCTGCTGTCACCAGTACCTCCAGGTCCCTTCCTCCTGAGCTGCTGCAGCCACTCACCTCTTAGTCTGTATCTCTCATGGAAGTATTAGTCTGGCATTACTCCAGCCCAGGTGCAGCACCTGTCTTTTTCCTTTGTTGAACTTCCTGCTGTTGCTGATTGTCAAATGCTTCAATCCATCTCAATCCCTCTGCAAGGCCTCATGTCACTCCAGGGAGTAAACAACCTCTTATAATTTAGAATCATAGCAAGATTGCTGAGGATGCATTCCACTCCTGCATCCAGATCATTGATAACAATGTGGAACAGAACTGGCCCTAGAATTGAGCCCTAGGAACCACCACTAGAGACTGGCCACTAGCCAGATGTAGCCCCATTTGCTACAATTTCACCCTTTAAGCTCTACCATTGAACCAATTCACCACCCAGCAAATCATGAACCTGTTTATCTCACAGCTGGACAATTTGACCAGGAGGATTCCATGAGGGACACTATCAAAGACCTTACTAAATTCTGGAAAGATTATGTCTGCAGCCTTCCCCTCATCCTCTAAGCAGGTGATCTTATCATAGAAGAAGATCAAATTACCAAGATGGGACTTAACCTTCATGAACCCCTGGTTGACCATTCCTGATAATTGCCTTTACATGCCTTTCCGTAGCACCCAGGATAACCTTTTTCCATGACTTTTCCAGTCAAACTAGTAAGTCTGCAGTTTCCTGGGTCTTCTCTTACGCCCTTTTTGTAAATGGGTGTAACACTGGCTAGCCTCCAGTTGGCAGGGATCTTCACAGACTCCCAATTTACCTTTGGTAAATTGTTGAGAGGGGTCCAGCTATAGTATCCACTGACTCCATCAGTACTCTGGGGTGAATCCCTTCAGGCTCATGGACTTATGAACATTCAGCTGACACGACTGGTTCCTTACACTGTTACACTCTGAGTACCAGGCAGCCCAAGATCTGTCATTAATATTAAAAAATTAGGCAAAAAAGCATTGAAAACCTATTTTTTTTCCTATTCCTTACTTGTTAGGTCATCATCGGTGTCATGTATCAGTCCAATGTTTCCCTTAGACCTCCTCTTGCTATTGACATACTTAAAGAAGCCTTTTGTTGTTGTTGTCTGACACCACAGTGGCCAGTGTCAACTCCAGATGATCTTTGGTTTTTATTGTTTTCTCCCTACAGATGTGAACTGCAGCTCTGACTGTATTAATTGCACAATCATAATCATGACAATTTATGGTATTTTCAAACTACTGGTATAAGATACTTGGGTGCTTCCTCTGGGCTGTATTGTGTTTCCAACATATGTCTGGGAAGTTGAAGTCCCCCAAGAGAACAAATCGTGGTGATTCTGTGAATTCCACCAGCTGCTTGTCGAATGCCGCATCCATCTCTTCATCCTGGCTTGTCTCTTCAACCCGGTAGACCAGGATGTCTTCCTTATTGGCTTTCACCCTGATCCTGAGTCCCCTGATCCCCTGAGTCCACAGGGATTTGAACTTATCATTCCCAGCCCCAAGCTCTATAACATTGAATCACTTGGTCTGTTCAGCCTGGAAAAGAGGAGGCTGAGGGGAGACCTCATCGCGGTCTGCAGCTTCCTCATGAGGGGGAGTGGAGGTGCAAGTGATGATCTATTCTCTTTAGTGACCAGTGGTAGGACCCAAGGAAATGGAGTCAAGCTGCGACAGGGGAGGTTCAGGCTGGATATCAGGAAGAGGTTCTTCAGCAAGAGGGTGGTCACGCACTGGAACAGGCTCCCCAGGGACCTAGTCACAGCACCAAGCCAGTCGGAGTTTAAGAAGTTTTTGGACTATGCTCTTAGTCAGATGATCTGAATTTTTGGGTAGACCCATGTGGTGCCAGGAATTGGGCTTGATGATCCTTGTGGGTCCCTTCCAACTTAGGATATTCTATGATTCTATGATTCTACTCTCTAATATAGAGAGCTACACTGCTGCCCCACCTGTGTTGTCTGTCCCTTTTGAAGAGCTTGTAGGCATCCATTGTAGCACTCCAATCATAGGAGTGGTCCCACCGCATTTCAGCGATGGCAACTAAAGTCATAGTTTGCCTGCTGTGCAATGGCTACCAACTCCGCCTGTGTGTTGCCCATGCTGCGTGCATTAGTAGATACACTTCAGTTGAGCCATTGCCCTCACCCCCAACCCTGGCATTGCTCCACAAGGCTCATGTCTATCGAGCCTCATTTCATCCCCATATCCCTTTGTACCTAGTTTAAAGCCCTCTCAACAAGCCCTGCCAGCTCCTGGGCTAGGATCCATTTCCCTCTTTGAGACAGGTGGGACCCACCTGCAGTCATCAGGTCAGGTGCCAAGTAAATCACCCCATGGTCAAAAAAAACAAAGTTCTTGCAATGGCACCAGCCTCTCAGCCATCTATTTATCAGCTGGTCTTTCTGGGTCCTCTCAGAATCCCTCCCTACCCCTGAAGGGATAGAGGAAAATACCACCTGTACTCCTACTCCATCCACTAACCGCCCTATTCGTCTGAAGCACCTTTTGATAGCCTTCAGGCTTCTCTCAGTGATTTCATTGCTGCCAGCCTGAACTATCAAAAATGTGAAAGAATATGAAAGGATCATTACTATTCCTTCCATCTCCATGGCACCTTTTTTTTTCCTGTTGCCAACTGTAACATATCTACTTGAGTTTCAGCATAATATTAGTGAAGATGAATTTTATATCTAAAAATAAATTGCATCTTAAACATATTACCTCTACAATGTTCATTTTTTTTTTAATTCTACTAATGCTTGCAGCCTTTTCCTAAAATCAAGCGACATTTATAAAGTGATTAAATTAGCTGTCAAAACATGGTGAATAGATCTGTAAAGAAGAATGTCAGCTTAGAGAAGTAAAGATCAGTTTTAGGCATATACAAGACCAGTGCTTGAATGAATCTAGATTTATACATACAACTGTGGCGGTTTTACTCATCAGAACAGAGGAGAACCACCACAACTGCTCTCTCACTCCACCTCCTCAAAGAGAAAAGGGGAGAAAATACGATGAGAAGGGCTCAAGGGTTGAGATAAGGACAGGGAGATCACTCAACAATTATCATCATGAAAAAACAGACTCAGCATAGGGAGATTAATGTAAATTATTTCCTACCACTAGCAGACTAGAGCAGTGAGAAACTAAAAGCAAACTAAAAACACCTTCCCCTCATTCACTTTCTTCTACTTCCTCCCCACAAGTGGTGCAGGAGAACAGGGAATGGGGGCTGCGGTCAGTCCCTAATGCTTTGTCTCTGTCATTCCTTTAGAGTCACTCTTTGCCCCTGCTCCGTGTGGGGTCCCTCCCACGGGGTGCCATCCTTCCTGGTCTAGTCCTGAGGGGGCTTCCCACAGGCAGCAGCTCTTCAAAAATTACCCCAACATAGGTCTGTACCACGGGGTCCATTCATCAGGAGTAAACTGCTCCAGCATGGATCCCCCACAGGCAGCAGCTCACCCCAGGCCCCCTGCTCCTGTGTGGGCTCCTCTCCATGGGCTGCAGCTCCAGCCCGGGGCCTGCTCCTGCGGGGGCTCTCCATGTGTCACAGCCTCCTCCAGGCCACATCTACCTGCTCCACCAGGGCTCCTCCACGGGCTGCAGCGTGGAGATCTGCTCCATGTGGGACCCATGGGCTGCAGGGGGACAGCCTGCTCCACCAGGGGCCTCTCCACAGGCTGCAGAGGAACCGCTGCTGCATTCCTGGAGCACCTCCTGCCCTCCTTCTGCACTGACCTTGGGGTCTGCAGGGCTGCTTCTCACTCCTCTCTCCCAGCTTTTGTGGCACAACATTTTCTTCCCTGTCTCAAATCTGCTCTCAAAGAAGCCCAACCATTGTCGCTCAGTGTCTCCTCTCTGGGCAGCAGTGGGTCCCTTTGGAGACATCTGCAACTGACCCTCCTTACCTAACACGGGGCAGCTTCTGAACTTTTCATGCAAAAGCCACCTCTGTCGCCCCCCACTACCAAAACCTTGCCACATAAACCCAATACAACATCATTATGTTTTCTTTTTTATTCTTTACGGCGATCCAAATAAGCTGAGGCTGGGTCAGTCTTTGTCCCTGTGTATGATGTACTGTATATGATATCAAAGAATCATGGAATCATAGAATGTTCTGTGTTGGAAGGAACATGAAAGATTATCTAGGAAAGAGTTCCCTCCCCCCCAGCCCCCCTGCCCCAGCCATGACCACAGATACCTTCCAGTAGATCAGATTGCTCAACCTGGTCTTGAACACTTCCAGGGATGGAGCATACACAGCTTCTGTGGGTAACTTGTTCCAGTGCCTCACCACCCTCATAGTAAATAATTTATTTCCAATATCTAATCTCAATCTACCCTTTCTTAGTTAAAAACCATTACACTCTGTCCTATCACTGCACTCCTGAGAAAGAGTCCCTCTCCATCTTTTCTTTTGGCCCCCTCTAAGTACTGGAAGCTCACTATAAGTTCTCCCTGGGGCCTTCTCTTCTCTAGGCTAAAAACCCCACAACTTTCTCAGTTTATCTTTACAGGAGATGTGCTCTAGTCCTCTGTTAATATTTGTGGCCCTCCTCTGGACCCACTCTACCAGGTCTATGTCTTTCTTATGCTGGCAGCCCCAGAGTTGAATGCAGTGCTCTGGATGAGGTCTCAAGAGAGCAGAGGGGGAGAATAACCTCTGTTGACCTGCTGGCCATGCTTCTGTTAATGCAACCCTGGATATGGTTGGCTTTCTGGGCTGAAAGCGCCCATTGCTGGGTGATGTTGAGCTTTTTATCCACCAGTACCATTTTTTTTTTTCCATTTTTAAAAATGGGGTTATGTTTCCCCTTTTCCAATCAGTCTGTTTCATCCTAATGTGGCCTATAGCAGACACCACAGGTCAAAATACTGGACTGCTCTTTATTTCTCAGTCATAAGCTCTCATATGGCTCTTCATCTGACCTCAGGCAGAGCTTCATACTTTCCAGGTGTTCCCTCACAGGGACCTCCACCTCCTTGTGTTTACAACCCATCCTTCCTAAAGAGCCTTCATTACAACATTCAGTCATGTGAGCCATCCCAGTATATCTCCATGAACCTGACAAGATCACAGACCTGCAATGGCACACATATCTCTATTTCCTCATGTTTATTCCCAGTTCTGTGTGCACTAGTGTGCAGGCACTTTAAAGAGACACCCCAGCATGCTGATTTCCTAGAAAGGATTTGGGAGATTTTGTTATAATAGTGTCCTGTAGACACTTCCCTGCTTATCTTCAAATGTGTTAGGTGACTCCACTTAAACCCATTTATTTTTATTTTTATTTTATTATTTTATTTTATTTTATTTTATTTTATTTTATTATTTTATTTTATTTTATTTTATTTTATTTTATTATTTTATTTTATTTTTACTTTACTTTACTTTACTTTAATTTTATTTATTTATTTTATTTTATTTTAATTTATATGTTCTTTTTCATTCACATCACTCCATCTGCTTTGCATAGCAGCCCTGGCCACCACTTCCTCCCTACCCTCTCATTCCTACTTTAAAGCCCTCCTTACAAGCTCAGCCATCTTGCTGGCAAAGATATGTTTTTCCCACTTGCTGAGGTAGACAGTGATCCTCAGACAGGATCCCACGGTCATAGAAACCAAAACTCTCTTGGTAGCACCAACTCCACACCATCATTAACATGCAGTAAAACCTTTCCTCTCATCCAGCAGGATTGAAAAGAACAGCACTGGGGCTCCTGTATCCCCGGGGGCTCTGTCATCACTTTCAATACTCTCCAAATTCTCCCTGGTAGGATCACTGGTGCCCACATTGGAGAACAGGTGTTAGTAGAGGGAAGGGCAAGATTTGGCAGTCTCTCCACAACATAAAGGATCCAGGTCATCACCAGAAAGCAGCAAACTTCTCTAGACCACAGGCCAGGTTGACAGATGAGTGCTGTCATTCCATGCAGCATACGGTTTCTCGCCACTATAATGCACTGCTGTGTCCAGGTTATCCTGTGTGGTTAATTGTTCCACTTGAAAAGCACACCCTTCTTGTCAGCTTTGTCAACACTGAGACTACCCTATGGCTGCAAGCCTTCAGGTGGAAAAGGAGCCTTCATACTAGTTTCTGATGTGCCCTGGGATGAAACGTGCTACATATATTTAATGGACCAAGGAATGCTTAAATAGTGAATATCAGAGTGTTAATATAGTACTATACCTAGAGCATTAAGTGACAGACAGACAGGAGAGAAAAGGGACATAAATGAATCTCCTCAGTCAGGAAATATCATTTCTTTATTAAGAACTTCTGACTAGTACACTGACACCTATTATACAGATTGTATGTGCCAAATGCTAATCACTGGAACTGATTCAGGGACATCCCAGTTTAGCAGTTGATTTTCAATACCAAAAAGCTAACAAGCTCTTGAAAATTTCTTTTCTTTTTTTTTTTTTTTTAAATCTATAGGAGAGATTTTTAATATGAACTGATTTTTTTCTTTTTTTTTTTTGGTAAATAAGGCACTAAAAGACAAAGAAAGAGTAGCAAAGAAAAAGACAGGCAAAACAGAATCCTGAAGTCACCCAGAGGCTGAAAGCTCCAGGTAGGTTGACTTAACACAGTATAACCATTCATCAGTCCAAAGTTAGAGGAATAGGTATTACAGACCTTCTTCTGGGCAGAATTTTGCCTATGACAGCACCTTACAGAATATTCAAAACATAGTTATGGCTTAAAAACAAGTATTTTCAATCATTTTCAACTGTTTCACAATGTTGTCAATGATAACTTGACTGCAACTGCAATATTATTACTATAATATTATTATTAAAGCCTTTTTCCTGAAATCATGTACTAACTTAAAATGCTCATATTTGTTTTGACATACAGCTTCCATAGCTATAGAGAAAGGAACCTTAGTGATATGGACAATTTAAAATGTAAAAACTAAACCAAGTTTACATTTAAAAAATTGAAAATGCTCTATTTTCTTTAGTTATCTGGTTGTATCACATGCCACATATGAAGACTACAGTTACGAATGTTTCAACACTTATCTCACCTTCTCTGAATGCACTCTGACCTTCACTTTCCTGGGGCCCGGGCAGCACCAGAATGAACTTAGGATCATCTTCAAATACTTATCTTGACAGAAAGTTACAGATAACACAGGTGATATACCATTGCATGCTTCTTTGATACGGTTGCAGCTTTTAAATGAGCAAATACAGAATATGAATGAACAGTTGAATAACCTTTTCGGACATTCATAGAACTTTAAGAGGTCTGAAAGACATATATTGTGCTGCTCCTCTGTGCAAAACACAACAACTACGGTATACATAAAAAATCTAACACATCCTCAGCACAGACAGAATCTTCATTAACTCCATGAAGCATTGCTTGTATTTTTTCAGATTAAGACCCTACAGCGTAACACATTGGTATTTCAAAACTTATTATTTCATGACTAGAGTGTTGCAATACAAGGAGACAGGCTCTTTAGGGAGGACAGGCTGGGATGATAAGGAGGAGAAAGTTGCCCAGAGAGGTGTTGGAAGCACCCTGGAGACAAAAATAAAAAGACAAAAGCTGTCTGGGCAATGGCCTTGTTTGAGCAGAGGGTTGGATGACCTCCAGAGATCCTTTCCAACCTCAACCATTCTGTGATTCTGTGACAAGACAGGTGTTCTGAAAGCTGTTTTATGTCATGTGACTAATTCCAGCTGTAATGTTTCAGCATCACAGAAAGTTTACTTGTGTGTCCTAGGTGCAGGTTCAGCATGTCAGATTTAATAGGAAAGCGTTTGCTGTGTTGTCAACGGTAGTTACTGACATATATCTCTGACTCCCCGAGTCTCTCATCTGAGTATAAGTTCTGACAATATTTGTGCAATGTGGTATGTGTTCAGGAGAACTCGTCTGAAATATTATCTTAAATCATGAGTGAATACTATCTGACATTCATCGTCATTTATGGACATCACAAGCTATTTCAATAAAGAGCAATTTGCTCTAAGCTAGAACTATGTCCTGTATCTGCCTAAACTAGTATCACTATACTGTGCATCAGATCTTTGGATTAATAATTTTGGATATAGTAAGGAAATTCATCAGGTGTTTGCAAGGATGTTGTCATTTTACACCCCTGTTTAAGGCCTCTGCTGTTATCTCTTGGTGCTATGTGGTGAGAAGGTCTCTTTATCTCTAATTTCCAGGAGCGGTGGTGGCAGTAGTTTGTATCATGCTCCCTTCACAGAAACTCGAGATTTCTTTTTAAAGTATGGCCTCTGAACTAAAACTTATATTCTGTTAGCCTTGACTCGTGGAAACTGCATGTTAAATGTCTAAATGTCCTGTATTTTGCAGTAATGTCTTCTTCCTGTTTGTACTACCTTTCCAGTAAAGGTAGTAGACAAGTGTCTAAGTGGAAAATTGTTTTGGTGGTATTATTGGATGCTACATTTTTTGTTAGAATTTATTACTTTTGGTTAAAAGAAAGAGAAAAAAAGAAAAAAAAAAGAAAAAAAAGGAAGAGGAAAAGGAAAAAGGAAAAGGAAAAGGAAAATGAAAATAAAAAGGAAGAGAAAATCCTTCTGGCTGTGATTATCCATTCTGAAATATGAGGAGCAGTGACAGACCCAGGTCAGTACGTAAAGTTATTTTAAATATAAAAGACTAAGTGAAAGGGAGAACAATTGCAGACAAAATCTCTGAAGGTACTAATAAGATATCCTGGTCAGAGTTTGAGAGTCATTTCTTTTTGTGGTGGTGTCAGTGTAATTAGTTCTTCATATTGCTTTCTGCCCCCTGAGGGAACTGATGTTAAGTTTTTTATAGGTTATTTTTAATTCAGATCAGTTCCTCAGTCTATTTTACTGTATCTACTATTACAAAGTAGATACAGAAACATACTGCATCAGAGATAAGTGTTCACTAAACTATAGCCTTGTTGTTCTAGGTTTAGTTAGAGTTGGCTCTTAAAGTTCTGTGATTTGTTTAAAACTGGTGTAATGGATACACATGGGAAGTGCCGCTTTGAACTATCAGAATAATAACTGTAATAAGCACCAATAACAATTAGGAATCAACGCTGGAAAACAAAATTTCAGCTGCATCTGTGGTACTTAAGTACTATATTTTATGTGCAATCTTCTGGAATTTTATTCTACCACTCATATTCTTTGAAGTTCCTAATTTCAAAAGTTTTCCTATCTGTCTTACTTTTTTTTTTTTTTTCTCAAAAGCTCGCAATGAGTTCTCCATGATATATTTAAAACCCATATAGATATAGAAATACAAAACAAAACAAAACAAAACAAAAACACAAAGCCCAAGGCATACTAAACACTGCCTGAACAATAACAGCTCTGAACAGAACTCATTGATCCTTCCTGTACATGTTTAGGAAGGAGACAAACTTATTTCTGGAGCAATTTTGCAGCAGAACTTCTAATTTAATCAAAATTTACTGTTTTTTGGGGGAGGGGAAACGTATGGGGAGAAAAGGTGAAAGTTCTTATGTCCTCACTATTTTTTCTGATAAGGCTTTTATTTTAGTAAGGTATCAAAAGGCAACTAATTGGAAGGAAACATTGATATGTATATGCACTTTCAAATAACTGTTCAATGTGTTGCAGCAATGCAAAGTGCAAGTGTTGTTGTTGTTTTAAAGATCTTCCTTTTTTTTTTTTTTTTCATTTCTCTACTGTTTTCTAAATGTCTAGGAGGTAATAACAAGCATTTACAGGACAAACGATTAGATTGGATGTGGACGCTGGAGGCTTTGGGAGAGGGAAAAGTTATAAAACTTAGGTATTTCTCATTTTCAATGAAATGACTAGCCTTCTGTTGTTTGGAATATAGGACTACACACTTCAGTATTTTGGAAAGTTTTTAATTTATATTGATACCTTACATAGGTCTGAGTCTTCAAAGTTTTTATTTGTTTTGTGGGCAACAGTTGTTTCAGGTGTCTGTAAGTGTTAGAGAAATAGTTGCTTCATGATACATGAGAAAGGATTTTTGGAAAGTTTCAGAAATTAACATCTTTATGCAGAACTAACATTTAAGTTCAAAATGTAATCTCTTGCAACAATAGTTGCATCCTTCTTGGATGTCACTTCCTCAGGCAGGTGGGAAAAACGTTCTGCTCCTTATTTTGGTCCAAGAGTGGAAGATTTAGTTGGGAACTATTCCTTGAAAAACACTGGGATGCTGTTGAACTTATGAATTCTTATTCTTATTAAGGTTGCAAGGACTCTAATACATAAATAAGTGTGTTCTTCTCAGGCCAAAGGGTACTCAGACTATGCCCCAAAAAGCTTGTTAATTGGGTGTGAGCTATGCATTTCTTTCCTCCCTGTAATTGCTCAGGCAAAGTTGGTAAATTTCTGTTTGGAAATGTATTATTTTTCTAGCTCCTTATTTTCTTGTTTTATGTAAAGTTTTCTGAAAATGTGCAAAAATTTATTTTTCTAACTTGCTAACACAAGCAGTTTAGCAAAACTGAAAACAAGAGGACTCACGCAATGTATGCGGGACCATTGGGAGATCAGGCCCAGTCAGCATGGAGTCATGAAAGGCAAGTTCTGCCTGACCAACCTCATCTCCTTCTATGACCGGGTGAACCACCTGGTAGATGAGGGAAAGGCAGTTGATGTAGTCTACCTAGACTTCAGCAAGGCCTTTGACATGGTTTCACACAGTGTTCTCTGAAGCTGGAGAAGCTGGCAGCCTGCGGACAGGTACACTCTTTGCTGGGTTAAAAACTGGCTGGACAGTTGGGCCCAGAGAGTGGTGGTGAACAGAGTGAAATCCAGCTGGTGAACGGTCACCAGTGCTGTTCCCCAGGGGTCGGTGTTGGGGTCCATTCTCTTTAATTTCTTTATTGATGACTTGGATGAGGGAATTGAGTGTAAGTTTGCAGATGACACCAACCTAGGGGGAAGTGTCAATCTGTCGAAGGTTAGGAAGGCCCTGCATAAGGACCTGGACAGGATGGGTCGATGGGCAGAGGCCAATGGGATGAGGTTCAACATGGCTAAGTGCTGGGTCCTGCACTTTGGCCACAACAACCCCATGCAGTGCTACAGGACTGGGAGAGACTGGCTGGAAAGCTGTGCAGAGGAGAAGGATCTGGGGTTGCTGATTGATGCTTGCCTGAACATGAGCTGGCAGTGTGCCCAGGTAGCCAAGAAGGCCAATGGCATTTTGGTTTATATCAGGAATAGTGTAGCCAGCAGGACCATGGAGGTGATTGTCCCCTTATATTCTGCTCTGGTGAGGCCACACCTCAAGCACTGTGTTCAGTTTTGGGGCCCCTCAATACAAGAAGGACATTGAGGCCCTGGAGTGTGTCCAGAGAAGGGCTACGAAGCTGGTGAAAGGCCTGGAACACAAGTCCTATGAGGAGTGGCTGAGGGAGCTGGGGTTGTTTAGTCTGGAGAAGAGGAGGCTCAGGGGAGACGTTATTGCTCTCTACAACTACCTGAAAGGACGCTGTGGGGAGCTGGGGTCTGGCCTCTTCTCACAGGTAACTAGTGATAGGACTAGAGGGAATGGCCTCAAGTTGTGCCAGGGGAGGTTTAGGTTAGAAATTAGGAGACGTTTCTTCTCAGAAGGAGTAGTCAGGCATTGGAACGGGTTGCCCAGGGAAGTGGTGGGGTCACCATCCCCGGGGTTGTTCAAGGAAAGGTTGGATGTGGTACTTAGGGACATGGTTTAGTGGGTGATGTTGGTAGTAGGGTTATGGTTGGACCATATGATCTTTTCCAACCTTAATGATTTTATGGAATTCTATAAAGCAACAGTTTAATGCAGTCTAGATGGCTAGATAAACGACTGTATTTTGAAGATATGTTGGCTATTTCAGTCAAGATTATACCTTTGTCGGGTATATTTTTTCCTTGTTTTACCTTTTCATTATGCCTCATCATACATTGCACACTTACTATTTTATTCCCTCTGTGTTTTGTGTAGCTTTTAAACTCCCCTGAATTCAAGAAAGATAACTTTTTTGTTTTTAGTAGTTGTTGTTTCTTAATGCTTTCCTATGATTTCCCTCTCACTAGCTCTATTTCCTGAACAAAACCTGAGATAAAACTATTGGTTAAATATCTCCCTGGACAAATGTTTTGTGTTCATCCTGACCAACAGCAGAATCCTCATAACCTGTGTTTAGATATAGCAGCACCTGTGGCAAAATGTGATGTGGGGTCAGATAATTAGAATTTGGTTTTATCTTGCTATTTCTGTAGCTGAAACCTCAGCATCTTCTGGCAAACTACAAGGACTGATTAGCTAGCAGAAGGGCTGCAAAGTGGGGACAATAGAGGCTGAAGGAGCTGTGTGGTTTTGTGAAGGATGCTGGATAGGTTACCATGTTTCACAGACTCACGGGTTGTCTCTTTCTCCAAAAAGAGACTGTCTGCCATCTGCTTTAGACACAATACCTTGAGCTCTGCATTCAGCACAAAAGGCTTTTATTAACTTACCATCTACCAGAGGTCTATAAACAAAAGCACACCTCCAATCTTGTCTGAACTTTGCTTTGTGAGGTTTCAAGGATTTTTAACCTAGAACACAGTTAACTGCTCCTTCTCATTTGTGTCACTTCAAAAAATAAATTACACATCTATTTTTCAATGAACCTTTATATTAAGAAGTGGTACAGCCTGCGCACCAGAAGGGAAATTTATCCTGAATCTTTGTGGCCCCATCTTTGCCATAAAGAGATTTTCATTTAAATTTTTTGGCAGGCTATATGTGTACATGAGAAGTGTGCAACTGCTCTTTTTGGTAGAAATGTCCGTTGGAAAATATTTCCAGTAGAGTTATTCTGTCCTTTGTTATGTGAATAAGACATTCACTGCTGTAGCAGTGTCAAAGGCAGCCAAACAGTGTTCGGTATGAGAACAGCAAACACAGGACAGTGTCCAGTTCAGACAGGTGTAGTGGAAATGGAAGCATGGAGACTTGTGGGGGGGTAGTGAGGGAAGTGGTGTAGCCAGATAACTTCTGTAGTGACAAAACTAGCAGCTCTTCTGCCTTCAGCTTGGCAGATGAGTGAATGCTGGGGAAGCTTGCTCTTTCATCCAGTTCAGGGGTTCAGGTATTCCTAAATGTGACTTACTGAGGCTCCACAAGCAGCGTGAACAGACAGGAGGCTCCAGTAGCTGGAGCTGACGGCTGTTGCCAATCCTAGCAGGCAGGTGGCATCCTGCTGTACCTTTTCCCCCCTTTTCTACTCTAAACCTTGCCGTGTTCCCCTCCTGGCTATGGGAGGCTGGTTACTTGTCTCTAGCCACCTCCCTCATGTTCACAGTAGAAGTGTAAGTAAACGATGGAAGAAGGATAGAGTAGTGCTGGAAGCAGGTACAGAGTGGGAGACAAGTGGCTAAAGAGCAGCTCAACAGGAAGGGGTGTTGGGGGCAGTAGGCTCAGCATGAGCCAGCAGTGTTCCTTGGCAGCCAAGAGGGAAAACCTCATTTTGTGGTGCATTAAATGCAGCATAGCTGGCCAGTCAAAAGAGGTGATCTTCCCGCTATATTTAGCATTGGTGAGGCCACACCTTGAATATTGTGTATAGTTCTGGGCTCCACAGTATAAAAAGGATCTTAAAGTACTCCAAAGTGTCCAGAGGATTGCAACTAAGCTTGTAAAATGTCTGGAAGGAATGTCATGTGGAGGGGAGGCCAAGGACACTTGGATTGCCCAGCCTGGAGAAAAGAAGGCTGAGAGGCGACCTCATTGTTCCCTATACCTGTGACCTCATTGCTTTCTGCAAATCCCTGGGAAGGGGAAGTGGAGAGGAAGGTGCCAGTCTCTTCCCCCTGGTAACTGAATACAGGACACATGGGAACAGCACAAAACTGCACCAAGTGAGGTTCAGTCTGGTTCAGTCGTGGTGAATGGAGTTAAATCTAATTGGAGGCCTGTCAGTAGTGGAGTCCCCCAGGCCTCAGTATTGGGGCCAGTTCTCTTTAATATCTTTATTGATGAGGGGATTGAGTGCACCCTCAGTAAGTTTGCAGATGACACCAAGTTCGGTGCGTGTATCGATCTGCTCGAGGGTAGGAAGGCTCTGCAGGATGATCTGGATATGCTGGACCAATGGGCTGAGGTCAACTGTATGAAGTTCAACAAGGCCAAGTGCTGGGTCCTGCACCTGGGGCACAACAACCCCAAGCAGTGCTACAGGCTGGGAGATGAGTGGTTGGAAAGCTGCCTGGCCGAGAAGGACCTGGGAGTATTGGTTGATAGCTGGCTGAATATGAGCCAGCAGTGTGCTCAGGTGGCCAAGAAGGCCAACAGCATCCTGGCTTGCATAAGAAACAGTGTGGCCAGCAGGTCTAGGGAAGTGATTGTCCCCCTGTACTCGGCTCTGGTGAGCCGCACCTCGAGTACTGTGTTCAGTTTTGGGCCCTTCACTACAAGAAGGACATCGAGGTGCTCAAGAGAGTCCAGAAAAGGACAACGAAGCTGGTGAGGGGTCTGGAGAACAAGTCTTATGAGGAGCGGCTGAGGGAGCTGGGATTGTTTATCCTGGAGAAGAGGAGGCTCGGGGCGACCTTATCGCTCGCTACAGGTACCTTAGAGGTGGCTGTAGCAAGCTGGGGGTTGGTCTATTCTCCCACGTGCCTGGTGACAGGACGAGGGAGAATGGGCTAAAGTTGTGCCAGGGGAGGTTTAGGTTGGATGTCTGGAAGAACTTCTTTACTGAAAGGGTTGTTAGGCATTGGAATGGGCTGCCCAGGGAAATAGTTGAGTCACCGTCCCTGGAGGTCTTTAAGAGACGTTTAGATGTTGAGCTTAGTGATATGGTTTAGTGGAGGACTTGTTAGTGTTAGGTCAGAGGTTGGACTAGGTGATCTTGGAGGTCTCTTCCAACCTAGATGATTCTGTGATTCTGTGAATCTGGGCCTACTGCAGCCCGCCATATCAGAGGTGTTTGCCTTGCACCAGAGACAAGATGTACACTTTTATCAACCCTTACTTTACATGTGCTTGAGGGAGGTTTTGACGAAATCATTGGAAAACATGCCTAATAATTACACTGTAGAACAGAGGTGTTTTACTCTCCAGCATTACTGCTACTGAAGATTACTGTAATATCTAACATTTTAATTTAAGGCCTTACCATACTCCAGGTGTAGAAAAGCTTCTTAGGAGGGAAGCTGTCCATCAGTGGGGTGATTAAAGTGACACCATGTAATTCATGCCTCAGAAATCAGTGGTACTTTGCCAATGGAGATGGGTTCTCAAGATCTGCTTTGACTTCTGAAATTATAGTAAAAATTTTCAAGAAATTACATACGCTCACTCATATGTATTAATTTCTCTTGCATTAATAAGCATTAGGCTAGACATTTCTCTGCATTTTAATGTATGTCTGGAGTAGTTGAGTTAAAGAAAGTAACATGAATTTTATGTTCACACACACACACACATATATATTTAATCAGATGTTTGTAATAGAACAGAATAGAAGGAAGAAGACTACCATGAGTACACTGTAGCAATGAAACTGATTGAAAATGATTACTTGTCAACACAAATAACAGTTTATGGTGTCTAGATGAAACATTTATCATGGTGGAACAGACTGTCAAAGCACTATGTAGGTGGATGAGTAGGGCTTTTCTTTTTCCCAAGAATTTTTAATTAAAATAAAAAAAAAAAAATCAAGTGCAAATTTAGAGTATCATGGTTATATTGCATGCAACTGATTGGAATACTTTTGAACAATTCTGGAGCTGGACAAATATTTCACTTTCACTATAGCTTGCACGTTTGCTGCCACTGTTCTGCTTCTGATATCATTAGATTCACAGGATATGAATATTCAGCAGACTTTAGGCTCTTTCTAGTTTCCTAGTGACATTAATTTGTAATAGAATTATCCCATGACTGATTTCTAGTCAAAATATCTTACAGACCCCACTGTCCCACAAATGTATGCCAACTGCGTTTTCTTGCTTACATTACATTAATATTTTCTTTGTGTCAATTATGTCTTTTAGAACAGATCTATTTCATTTTTTGGTTAAGTGTGCAGAAGTTTTCAGTATATTGTTGTCTGTTTTGGAAATCTAATATTTTTTCTTGGCATTTGTGATGTTGAAAAAGTAGTTCTCACAAAAATATAAAGTGCTTTACTGTTATTAATATGATATTAATAAAATAATATATTTGGTGAAGAGTTCTCAGATACCAAAAGAAATCTGTCAGAGAATTTGATGAGGCAGATAGTGGCAGAAAATCTACTTTACTTACTTTAAATTAACAGTTGTTACTGTCTACTTTGTCTGGCAATTAGAATTATTTTTATTTTTAGTGTTTATTTAAATTACTATAAGTGTTCATGTCAAATGCTAAAGCAGATTCACCTCTCTCCCATAAAAATATTCCAAACTTGTTAGTCATTAAGAGAATGTGCTATTGAAGTCTGAAATCCATTCTCCACATTCTCTATTGTATTTCTATTCTTGATTACTTACTCTTAACTGAGTGTTGATTTAGTCAACTGGTCATTTAACATTTTGAAAAATTTGGATTTTTTTGTCGTCTTTAACATTTTACAAGTTGCACTATAAATACTTAGAATATTGCCCAGCTTTATTATTTTGTATATATTATTATATGTTATGCTAACATATTGGTATCTGTACTAGATTTTTTTGGGGGGAGGGAAGGGAAGGAGAGGGAGACTGATATAAGTCTTATTTAAAAAACTGCTTTTTCAACCTGCTGTCTGGTGGATACAACCTTTTTCAAAATCAGTGAACACATGTTTCTGGGCCAAGCAAAATGTGAAATACCTTAATATCTTGGTGCATAGACACAATTCAGCTGACACAATATCTATGTATTCAATGTTCTTCTTTCTCCTCCTGAAGTATGTAACAAATGTTTTCAGGTTTATTCCTTGAATGTTTACCTATTGTGCTTCTTATTACTACAATGATGAGTTTTTCCTATCATCTGGACCAGTATTTGATTTAAAGCATCTCTTGGTTACCCTATAGTGTATTTTTTCAGTGAAGGTTTCTTTTTTTACTGCAAGTTAAGTTTCTAAAGTAAGTGAGACTGTGCTGTTCTGTACAATGACAGGTGAATAACATTTAAGTCTGACAAGCACTTGCAGTGCATATTGTAGGTGATGAATATCCATCATTTTATACCCATTTGTAATTACAGAAGGAGATTTCAAAGGTAAAATATTTATTCTCCTTTTCTCCAAGAAACAACGAGTTGTTCAAAAAATTGAAAGAAGTGCATCTCTTCTTGTCATGTTTTTTATTTCTAGAACAACGTGTGCTACAGGCAGCGTGGTGTGTTGGCATGAAGAACTGGAAAGCATACCCTTCAAGTCCAGGCTTGTATTGCTCATGGCTAACACTTATAATAACTCCCTCTTGTAACCTGGCATTCCATCTGAGAAACACAGAAACAATTTGCCTTACCCTTTTCCCAAGTTTGCATGTCATGAGTGCTCTCAACTACTGTTGTCAAGCCCTGTATTCTGACAATTAGAAATTTCCCTCTCCTCACTTATTTTTTTCTAGTTAAGATTCCTTTGGTCTTGTACCAAGGTTGGTCTTAACAGATATTTTTTATCGTCCTTGTGAACAAGGTGTTGAGTTACAGGTATGTTTCATCACTGCTGTATGCAGTAACATTAATGATTTGCCAAGTACCCAGAAATTTAGCTGCTTTTCTATGACCAACCTGCACTAGTAGCTTGTCATCATCCTGGGGCTAGCTGAAAAATGTAGATTTTTCTCATCACTGTAAAAATGGATGAAGAGGAGTGCCATTTTAAACAATTTCTTAGCTCACAAAATGTGCTAGTCTCCATTAGCTTGATTTTGGCTAACTTTGCACATGTGCTTCATACATTCAATTGCAATCAAACAGAATCATGACAACATGCTTCAATTTTAAGGGTTTTTTTTTTCAGTTAGAAAAAGTTTTCTTAAAAAAAGGAACATACTATTACAATGACTTGTGAAATATTGTTCCTGTTTATGATGCTTTCCTAGTGTAATATCCCACTTTAAGAACAGACAATTTATTGTTAAATTGTTTTGAATTTTGGTCATGAATTATCTGAAGTCCTTATACATGTTTATCATGCTATAAAGAATTTATCTCAATGTTCTTAAATGTTTCATAAACCTTAAAAAGAAATAGAAATTTCAAAAAGATACTTCATGTAATTACACTTAAGATTATATATTTATTTTGTGGTCAAAGACACATTTTTTTATTGTCTCATTGAATTATTATTATTTTTTTTTTCTCCTTGTTTTTCAAACAGATTTTTCCCTAGGGAAATAGGAAAGTGGAAGGGAGGATAAAAAGCATTTTCAAGATTTTTCAGGTAATATTTTAATCTGAGGAAGTAAATAATAGAACAAAGAAATTAAACTAAATGCATTGTACCAAAAATCATAGATTGAATGTGGTAGGTTGGGCCAAACACCCATTCAGACTCTCTCAGTTTTCTCTCCTGCAAAATGGGGAGAAATTAGAAGAACGGTTAAATGACTCATGGGTAGAAAGAAAGAGAATTTAATAAGACAAACCTAAACTGAATGTGCAAGCAAAGAGAAAAGAGAAATTTATTCACCAGTTCCTGTGAGCAGGGAAATGCCACTCTCTGGGAAGCAGAGCTTCAGTGTGCATAAAGGTTGCTTGGGAAGAGAAATGCCATCATAAAGGTGCTCCTTGCTCCTTATTTTCCCCAGCTTTTACATTTAAACAATGTTATATGATATGGGATGTGTCTCTGGTTGGCTGGGGTCAGTTGGCCTGGCTGTGTCCCCTCCCAGGCTCTTGCCCAAGCTCCATCCTCCCCACTGGGTGCTCCTGACATTGTACAAACTGCAGGCACTGCAGAATGTTTTGGAAAACTGAAAGGGTGTTTTTATTTACATAACTGTTAAAAACATGACACTCTGTCTCTGGAGATGATATTAATAGCTTTAAAGACTTTTAATGATGCACTTTTAAATTCTTACTTTTTATTACTATGCTGTAGATTCTTCAGCTTATTTATAACATTGCTTATTATAACACATAAGCAAGTTTCGACATAGTAAAATGCAATCATTCATCCACTTCACTTTTCTTTAAAACTTTAGCCTGGAAGTGACAGCAAAGTCAAGCAGCAGCTTGCCTTTTTCATTTAAACACTGAAATGAATGATTCAAAATCGTTTTGTTAGGTATAATTGCCAGCTCTTGAGCTGCCTCTGCTGTACGGTATTGTCAAGGTCTGAAGCTGTGACAAATGCTGGAGTTGTGGAAGTTTCCTCCCTTCTTTTGGCTGGTGGTCTGGTACTGATACTGACACTGATTCCTTGCTAAGGAGGTGTGCAAAATCTGCTGCAATATCAAAGGAAAAAGGAGAAGAATGTTTAGAGATCTTAGTTAGTACAGTGGCTGAGTTGTGTTGCTATGTTATCATGTTCAACATGGATTTGGGAATTGTAGTGTTCCTATCTCACTGCATACAGGTTTTAGGACTAAGAACAAGGGGAGTTTTTTGTATTGTTTTTCTGTTCTTGCTGGTTTTATTTGTTTGTTTTCTTGATTGCTTCTTTTGTTTTGTTTAATCCAATTTCCATGAAGGAAAAATTAGGCCCACTGTTGTATACTAGCTTTCAGATGAGTGTGAAAGATTTTTGCACTTCTACCACACTTACTGTAGCAAGTTTCTTCTTAGTAGGGTTAACTGAAATAATTAAAACATGAATTACAGTATTGAAAAGTGGCAGTATGGTCAGTTGGAAAAGAAGATACTGTGGGAAAAAGAATGAATAAGGGGGATCAAAATATCTTTTCTGTATTTAAATAGCTCCTTCTAGTAAAAATAAAAATAAATACGCCATTTCAATACAAAATTAGAAAAAAGAAAAAAAAATCTTTTCCTTTCAAAATCAGTGATTATATACAGTTTAACTTGTATGGTACATGGTGCAGAGTCTCAGTTTTGATGTGGCACTTTCTACTGTTCCTTTATTTTATGTTTGCTACATATTCTGAGACTTCCTTACGAATATAACTTGATATAGTGGTTTTGTATTATAACCAATAGTTTCTAATTGTGATGTGTTTCATATATTGACAAATAGCAGTACTCACACATTTCAATTGAGTTGTTTAATGCCTGCAGTTTTTGTGATGCTTCTGTGTTGTGTGTCACTCCCAGTGGAATAACAGTGTATCAGAGGAGAAACTGCACAGAGTAGAAGGATTTCTTAAAAACTTCTTGTATTGTAGCAGATAGGAAATAGTTTTCTTCACAGAGTAAATAAGTCTGATCTGATACTACACTCTTAATTGACATGACAATGTTATTTCAGTTGCCCTTAGATATATCTCAGCTACATAAGCAGATACTGTATTGTTTTTTTTCTAGCCTTTCACCAAAACAAAACAAAACAAAACAAAACCAACAACAGAAAAAAACAACAACAGAAAAAAAACAACAACAAAACCAACCAACCACCACCACCAAAAAAAATCAAACAAATGAACAAAAGGATTGACAGGACAGGTATCTTTATTGCCTAATAGATGCAGTCAATAAATTGCAATAGAATATTAAAAAAGTGCTAATTATAAGAACAAAGCTACTTGCTTCATGTTGAGAATCCCTATATCAGCTGTGATGCAATGTATGAAATGCCAACAAAAGTTAATTTAATTTTTGTCTTTCACTCAGGGAAATCTTTCCTGCCCCAATGGACAAATGCAGTGTATGCATGTATTTTTTTTAAACCTTGTTTCTACCTTGAGTTTTCTCATGAAACTCATGTCTTTTTATTTTATTTTATTTTATTTTATTTTATTTATTTTATTTTATTATTTTGTTACTTATATGGTTTAAAAATTGTCTGTAAAATCTGACATGTTTGCATGACTTTGTTAATTTCCTTTTATTGCTTGAAATTTACACATAACATCAATTCCAGCAAGAATAGCACAAGAGAGATGAAACAATGCAAGAAACTAAGTAATTTAGAAAGTAGGATATCCAAGATGAAAAATCCTAGTGAAGATCTCACTGAAAAAAGACAAATATAAATGTCATGTGTTGGAATTTAGGTCCAAAATGTTCCAAAGAGATATATAGAAGAACTGTGTTCAGTTTTGGGCCCCTTGCTACAAGAAGAATGTCGAGGTGCTCGAGAGAGTCCAGAGAAGGGCGATGAGGCTGGTGAGGGATCTGGAGAACAAGTCTTATGAGGAGCGGCTGAGGGAGCTGGGATTGTTCAGCCTAGAGAAGAGGAGGCTCAGGGGCGACCTTATCGCTCTCTACAGGTACCTTAAAGGAGGCTGTAGCGAGGTGGGGGTTGGTCTGTTCTCCCACGTGCCTGGTGACAGGACAAGGGGGAATGGGCTAAAGTTGTGCCAGGAGAGGTTTAGGTTGGATGTCTGGAAGAACTTCTTTACTGAAAGGGTTGTTAGGCATTGGAATAGTCTGCCCAGGGAAATGGTTGAGTTACCATCCCTGGAGGTCTTTAAAAGCCGTTTAGATGTTGAGCTTAGTGATATGGTTTAGTGGAGGACTTGTTAGTGTTAGGTCAGTGGTTGGACTAGGTGATCTTGGAGGTCTCTTCCAACCTAGACGATTCTGTGATTCTGTGAAGATCATACATTCCTTTAGTAGTCAGTTGAAAATCAGCTCATACAGTACTGAGGGATCTTTTAGTCGCTTACGTATAACACTGGGAAAAAATGGGCAGGTCTAATTTTCTTTCCTGTTTTTCCTATTTTTATTTTTATGAAAGGCTACTGTGATGCAAGTAAAAATGTATTTATCTTTAAGAAATTTTCTTTATGCATTTCTGAACCTTGAAATTAAACTTAATTCACAAAGCATTTACCTGTTATAACTGGAGAGAGATTATAACAGAAGATATTATATATATATATTTTTTAATCCAGTCTTTTGAAAACAAAAATGTTTTGTGCAAACGCGTACTACTAAGACTGAATCACACCAGTCCTGTGGATGCTGGTGTGTAGTGCAAGCAAAGAACTTGGGAAAGCAGGACGCTGCCAGCACTTGCTTCTTTGCTACTGGAAGGGAATCAATCCAGTCTCTACAGTATCAGAGGCAATCCCAATTGCAAACCATACTTCATGCTGCAGGGGAAGTTAAAAAAAAATCCTGTAAGTCTCTAAAAGAAATCTTTTCTTGGTTCCATATCCTTATCTTCCAGATTGCACAGCACATGCTTTATTCTACCAGTGTTCTGTTTCTAGCTATATAAATAGGTTTAGTTTGGTTTCAATCAGCAAAGATGTGCAGCCTCTCAGCAGCTGAGAATTTGGTGTTTTATTCTGATTCATAGAATGATTTTTTTCATAGAAGTCATATTTCTGTAGACTCAGGCATGCTTTGTCTATTGCCTTTAATTACTACACTTTTTCAGTTTAAATACTGTTGATACTGAAACATTTCCTCTCAAGTACCTTGATGCTGTGCTACTACTGACCCATAATTGTATGTTTATTTCTCAATTATGCAAATCCGTGCACCCTGACTGAGGAAGTTTTGATTTACATAATTATTAGATAGCTATTTCTGAATAACCATGAAATGTCTGTCAATCAGACATTTCCGTGTTAACTAGCTACAACCAACAGACTGCCTTTCCCTTGAAGCCATGCAAGAACTTTCTGTTTCCATGCCTACTATGTTTTCCTTACCTCAGAGATTTAAATGCAACTTTCCTTCAAGGAGAAATCACTTTCTCAGAAGAGGAAGAAGAAATAAAACCTTGACAGTAACCTAATCAATTAAGGCTGACTGGTTGATGCCTTAACGTCTGCGCTCCCTTTCCTTTCCTCCCACTCTCCCCCTCTCCCTTCAGCCCTGGGCTATGGAAGACCATGTTGATCATTTGAAGAATTGTGATTGCTTGGTATATCAAATGACTTGAATAAAACTAAAAACACAAAACATTACCAGTGTAAAATATAAGATTTATTGGGGACGACCTGCTGGAGAGGAGCTCTGAAGAGAAGGACCTGGGGGTCCTGGTGGATGACAGGTTGACCATGAGCCAGCAGTGTGCCCTCATGGCCAAGAGGGCCAATGGGGTCCTGGCATGCATTAAAAGGAGTGTGGCCAGCAGGTCAAGGGAGATGATCCTCCCCCTCTACTCTGCCCTGGTCAGGCCTCACCTGGAGTACTGTGTCCAGTTCTGGGCTCCCCAGTACAAAAAAGACAGGGATCTCCTGGAAAGAGTCCAGCGGAGGGCCACAAAAATGATACGGGGCCTGGAGCATCTTTGCTATGAAGAAAGGCTGAGAGACCTGGGTCTGTTCAGCCTTGAGAAAAGACGACTGAGAGGGGATCTCATCAATGTGTATAAATACCTGAGGTGTGGGAGACAGAGGGATTTGGTCAACCTCTTTTCAGTGGTTTGTGAGAACAGGACAAGGGGCAATGGCCAAAAATGGGTCACAGGAAGTTCTGCACCAACTTGTGAAAGAACTTCTTCACAGTGAGGGTGACAGAGCACTGGAACAGGCTGCCCAGGGAGGTTGTGGAGTCTCCTCTGGAGATATTCAAGGCCCATCTGGATGCCTACCTGGGCAGCCTGCTCTAAGGAACCTGCTTTGGCAGGGGGGTTGGACCTGATGATCTTTCGAGGTCCCTTCCAACCCCTTCAATTCTGTGATTCTGTGATTATTCTTGTTAATACAAGAATAAAAGGAAATTGCTACTGAGTCAAGTTTAAGGCAACATATTATATATATATATATATATATATATATATATACACACACACACGTGAAAACAATAGATTGGATGTTAGCTGGCTAAATGTTTGCCATTACATGTTGTAATCAAATGATTTTATGGAAGTTGAAGTCTGCAGTTTTGATGGGATTAGTAGTCTGTATATTAGAAACTAATAAACAGATAAAGTTCTGATTACTTTGTAAAAACTGATGGGAAAATGCAATTAAAAAATGCTGTGTAAATAGGTTATTTTTCACAACACATTTAGATATAGAAGTGAATATGGGTTTAAAAAAATGCTTGTCATATGTTTTGTGGATGGGATAGTGCCTTGTTAACTTAGAATGTTTTTGTTAAAAAATGCAGTTAAGGAGGTTTAAAATTGGTTTAAATCTGTTTTAAGAAGTAAAGATCATCATTTTTTTTTTTCTTCTAAAAATTGTGTTACAAAGCATTAAAAAATTTGAGAATGGGCATTTAGGATGAAAACACTGAGATGCCTGGGGCTAATGGCATAAGGTATATGATCACACTAGACATCAAACTAGACATTAAGGAATAAGATGTTGTTCATTAGTTTTGTAGTAAGTGTAGTTTCAGAGTGCATTAATTGGCAAGAAGCTGAGTAAAGGGGGCCTTTTGCTGGGAAAGACTAGGCCTGCAAAATAGGCCAAAAATCTTGATATAGATATTGATGTTCTGAGTAATTATATATATGACATTATTTGTGTCAGAATTACAAATATTTTTGCTAGCCAGTCAGCAAGAGAAGCAATAAAGCTTGGTGTCAAATTCTTATAGACTGAGCAGCCCTCCTGAATTATGTCTTTTAATTGCAAAGCCTATGATAGTCTATATAATTTAGTGTGGTTCAAAAGTTGGAGTTCTTTCCTACTCTGCCATAGTTGTGAATGCAATGCACAGGACTTAGAAATCTGGCTATCTGGCTGTTGCGATTGTATGTATCATGGGCCATATCAGTTGGGTGCATTCTTGCATTTTACAGTTACAAACTTTTTTCTGAGGTGCTTTCAGATACTGATTCTCAGCTTGCAGAAGACCTCTGGAAAGACTGTATTTTTTTAACAGCTATTTCATTTAATTCTTTTAATTTGGTGCTATTATATACCATTAGAAGCAGTAGTAGATATTCATTAAACTGAATTGAACAGGATGTTATCACTGTCATTATTATGCATGCCATATGTACAATTATTCCACTTAGTTTAAATTTTAATTGAGCAGAGAGAGATACTTGTTTGCAATTAGTAAGATTTTTTTTTCTCTTCTTTCTGCTTTCAACAAGCACTTATTTGTTCTAGGAGCCTGTCTAACTGAAGACACATGACAAAACAGGTTATATTTATTCTGAAGATGACACAAAAGAAATGTTTCCTGTTTTTATTATTATTCTCTTAGCAAAATCCATCCATAAAATAAATTAGCTATTCTGTTGGTGGACCTCGCTTTAGAAAAGATTTCCATATTTTTAATGTAGTAAAAAAGAAAATGAACAAGGAAGTTAATGTTTTCATGTGTAAAGTATAGTCACACGTTGACTTAGCAATTTTTTGTATTTGTGCTTTGTTTGGCTTTCTTTTTCTTGTTTTCCAAATGTTCTTCAAACTCTTCTATGCAATTTTCTCCAACTTGTAGCCAGTTCCTATGTTCTCCATCAATGTGATGATGAGAATGGCACATGACGATTTGCCTTATTGTCTACAGGATCTTATATGTATATGTTCTGCCTTCACTCGAGGGTGCTTGTGACTTCTGAGTTCAAGGAGACCTCAAACATAACTGGTTCAATTTATTAACAGATGAAAAGAGTAATACATGTTCAATTTCTGATAAATGAAAATTGATTTCAACAGAATATTTGCTTTAAGCAGTGACTTTTAGATGCTAAGTATAAGAAATTTATAGTTGTAATGAGACCTTGCATAGCCCAGATTTAGGCTTTATTTAGGAGGTGTAATGCATTTTTATAGTTTACACTGAAGAAGACAAAGGTTAATAGGTCATGGTAAAATTAAACATGGATGAAAGAAAGAATGGCATGGATTCTTATTCTTTACATAAAGAACAAAATGTTTTCTGTTTGTTTCCCCACCTACTCTCTTCAGAATCATTTCAAGTTCAAATCATCAAAGAGAATTTGTTTGTTGCTGATTTTGACATGTACTTACACTGTTTCTCTGTCTCCTGCTGTGTCTTTATTTAATAGGGATGTCAGAAGGTTAAACCATAAATATTTCTCTTCAGAGAAAATATTGAATCATGACAAGAGAATAAAGAAATACTGAATCAGCTCATGATGCATACCACTGTCCTGAAACAAGAAATGAAAGATAAAGGCAAATGGTGTGAAGGGCCACAGATGTCTATGAAATTGCCCAAAAGCCTTAGGCTACAACTTTTTTCAAGAGCATGAGACAGCAACTTGCTTTCTTAAAAGTCTTCAAGTTAAATGAAGAAGTAAACTTGTAAATCCTGAAGTGTTTTTTTTTTTTTTTGAAAGACATGATATCTAAATACATATTTAGTAGATCAGTAAGGCTGTTAAATATGGAATACATTTCTGGAAATTTTATTTCATGAATATTGACTTCATTATCACAATGAAAAGTAATTCTTATTTCGAAGAAAAATGTAGCACTGTTTGATTTCCCCTCTTCCACTGAAAGCTACAAAAGCCCTGAATTTATTTCTCTCCCCACTGCTCTCTACTAACACAAATTCCATGTATAGATCACGACTTTCTGCAGGCTGTACCTGTCATGGAGAACTGGACTTTTTCAGTGACCATTTTTCAGGAATATTTTTTCAAACTAGTGCTGCCCATCTCTATTTTAAGCTGTAGCAAGGTTACACATTTCAGTTATGGTTCCCAGCAGGGTTGTTCTTTACTGGGCATTAACTGGATTGACAGGAAACTAACTGTGCAACCTGCTTGCGTTTAGTGTAGGCCTTACTTTTCTACAGCTTTTCCAGGCTTGCTGCTGACTTGGATTTTGCAAGCTTAAAATGACCTAGGAGCTAAATGCTTTCTCTCCTACTGCTGTTTTCCTGGGCTTACTGTCACCTGTAGTGCTAAATTTCAATGTTAGCTTATATTTCCATTAATTTAAAGCTTCTTTTCAGAACATATTGGAATAAGCTCCTAGGAAAAAGCAAGCAAGTAAAAAGAACAACCACAAGCCAGAAAGCTGGCAGTAAATATTGTTAATGAAGCAAGTCTGTAGTACACCATGTTCTTGTTTTATAGGCTGACAATCCTGTCAGAAAACTCCAAGGAGAGATGGAAGACTTAATGGGAAAGATTAAGGGAGAAGATAGAGTGATACCACAACAAGAAAAAACATGTTAGGAGAAAATGAGCAAACTCTACAAAATGGAGTTTAATAATATGGAGCAGGCTTTTAACAAAAAAAGTCAGAGAAGATCCAATGCTGTCGATATGTGTGCCTACAGTAAGAATGGGACCATATAAACAACATTCAGCTGAAAACACTGTGAGTGAAGCAGTGTAACTGTGAAGCAGTTTAAGGGAAGGCATGGTTTAAGTCTAAAATATGCCCCTCTCTGGTAATGACAGTATTCTAGAAATGTCCTATATATCTTGGGTAAGAGAGGAAGGGGAAGGGAAGGCAACAAAATGACCCTTCATTTGTATTTCTACTTCCTTTGCAAAGGATACAAGGAAACTCTTGACATGTTTGTTGTGAAGACTAAGTTGTCAGATTCACTAATTTGCTAGAAAAAATTAATCTTCATAAGTCTTAAAATTGCAAGAGTAGTTGGATGCCAGTTTTGAATAGCCGGTACAAATATTAAAACAAATAAAGGGATATTTATTTTGATGCAAATCAACTTAAAAATAAAATGCCATCTCATTTTTGAAACTGGGTGAGTGTGTGCATGTCTAATCTAGAAAATGATACTTTGTGTTTAAATTTGTGGCTCTAAATTAGGTTTCCCAGCCTGCAGGTTAAGTGGCATAGATCAAAATTTTTAAGTACAATCAAAGATTTTTAGGTACAAAACTCTTATTTCTACCTTTTAGGAGTGGTTAATGTAACAACAAACAAACAAACAAAAAGGAAAATGAAAACAAATAAAAAGGAGCTCCATTTGGGAATAACTTTGCTATTACTACACTGTGACAGCTAGGGAAATCTAGAGCAATCATTTCAAGCAGAGATTATTTTATTTGTCATTTCATTATCTTTTTGACCTTATTGTTCATTTCTATTACTGCACATAATTTCCTGGAATTTTATTTAATTTGCTTGTTTCAGTCAAGCAGCATTAAAAAATAAGCCTGATATACAATGTGCTATTAAGATTTTATGTATGTGGTGCTCGAATGTATTTCATTACTGTGGCTTTTTGGAATTATGTTTGCTGGACAATTGCTACAGTTCTGGTTATTTTGAAGTTGACAAGGTAAGCTTAGCCAATCATACCTCTTCAAACTATGCATTAATTCATTATCGTGTTATGCTGCTCACTTTTCATGGTGTACAAAAAGTACAGACGGTGCATTTTCAGCCGGTGTATTTTCAGATTGACAGGACAATCAGAAATCCAGTTATGTTTTCAGCAAAACTGAAATCAATTTTCATGTAATTTTTTCCTTTAGTAATTTCCTGCATAAATAAGCAAATGTAAGAAAATGAAACTGTGTGCTTGCATGGAATATTTGGCCGCAATGAAGTGCCATGTGCTGAGAGCACTGCTAATGTAGTAGCAATGCAGTCATATCTAGTGAATATTTGTGCTCTACAATGCTGAACTGCGGAGCCAGCAAAAGCTCTGTATGCTCACACATACCACGCATTTGAGTATTTATGAAAACTAAACAAATCTCCCAAGTCCCCATTTTGTATTCTGTGAGTGAGTTACAGTGCAGATTATGGAAGAAATATAGCTAGCTGAGCCACTTTGGATGCTAAAGTCAGTCTTGTTGCCTCCTGGAGCTCCTTGCAGGCTGATTTACCCTGACTCATTTGAAGCTCTGTGCTATCACTGGTAGAAGTTTCTGGTATAAACTCCTTTGTTTAGATATGATTTATGTGCCTGTGCCACTGTCTGAAGTACACATACCTTGGGTGCAGTGTCTCTGTCTCCACAAGGCTCAGTGTTGCCTTAGACCAGTGCTACTATAAATGAAAATGTAACTATTCTTTATTTCTTTCATTTAGAAAATTTTAGTATTGGGAAAGTCTTGAGAGAATTGGCTAAAAGAGGTCATCTTCTTTCAGAATGATCAAGCCTGTATTTCTAAACATTGTTTCTACTGACACAAAAAGGTATTTATTTATTCTTGTCTACATTCAGCAAAATTTGCCAGTTTAGCACTCAATCTTATCCTTATCTTCTTCCCTGTCATTGAAAACTGGACAACTGAGGAGAAGGTTTTCCAGAAAGGTGACCATTCTTTGGAAACATCTGAAGAACAGAAAATACCTGCAGCACAGAAAATTTAACATATCCTCCTTATGCTGTGTGCTCATCATGTTTTATCGCTTTCAAATCAGCAGAAAAGAAAGAGCAATTCTATCTAGCATGCTTTGGCTCAAAATGTTAATAAAAATGAATGAAAAAATGTAAGTAAAATAGTCAGTGGAGAAACATTAAATGAAATTTGTGATTGTGTGATGCCTTCCAAATGATCGTTGTTTTGAAGGAAAAGGCTTTTGTCTGAGAGTCCTAAGGTGTATAGCAGATGGTACTGAACTGAGGATGTGGGTGATATTCACAGCAGAAAGAAAAAAGTCTTAAGATGATATTGACAGGTTGTACAGGAGTAAAAATGGATCCCAGAAGCTCAGTGAAAAATGCAGAAATACAGCAACAGGCTGAAGTGTTATGAAAAAAAGAAAAAAAGACTGGAAGGACATCTTGATGTACACTTATTAACTAGTGTTTCATTAATTTTGAGTGCATCTGGAATATGTCTTCTAACAAATGTGAAAAGCAGTGAGATTGCTGTGCTTGTTAATTATGGGACTCACTACTCTTTGTATTTGCATCCTACTGATGAAACATGAATAGGCACTTTGTGGCTATTAAAACAAATGTTTTATTCTTTGGTGTGATTTATGGCTATGAATTAAAAAGAAATCGAGGTAAATAAACTATTTAGATTCTAGGTCATTTAAGTTTAACTGGAATCGTAGCAATTAAAACAAATAATATAGTCAACCCTCATGCTTAAAAAGGAAGTGCACGACAGATTGTGTCCAGCAGCACTGCAGCTGAGGGATGTAATTTATTAGCTCTATACTTAACCTCCTGATTTCTCTGGAAGATATCAAGACAGTCTCAAACTTGTCTTCCATAAGCTTTGACTCATGATCAGCTGTCACCATTAAACCTTGCCTAAAGCCAAGGAAGTTGGTCAGCTTTTTCCACAGGTAGGCTAGAAGTTGCACATTTTTTTTTTTTAATTATTATTTTTTTAACCCTCCCCCCCCAAGGATTTCTCATGGGTGGTTGTTTTATCCCGCTAGACAGCTGAACTCCACCACAACCTCTTGCTCACTCCCCCTCCCCAAAATAAATAGGGGAGAAAATATGATGGAAAGGTCTCAAGGGTTGAGATAAGCTCAGGGAGATCACTCAACAGTTATCATCATGGGCAAAACAGACTCAGCATAGGGAGATTAATAGAAATTATTGCCTTCACTAGCAGATCAGAGCAGTGAGAAACTAAAAGCAAACTAAAAACACCTTTCTCCCACATAACCACTTCCAATCCCTCCCCTCAACGGGTGCAGGGGAACAGGGAATGGGGGGTGAAGTCAATCCGCAACACTTTGTATCTACTGTTCCTTCACAGTCACTCTTTGCCCCTGCTCCATGTGAGGTCCCTCCCACGTGATGCCATCCTTCCTGAGATGATCCTGCAGGGGCTGCCCACGGGCAGCAGCTCTTCAAGAACTGCTCCATTATGGATCCATACCACGGCGTCCGTCCGTCAGGAGCAAACTGCTCCAGCACGGGTACCCCATGGGTGGGCGGCAGCTCCCCCCAGACCCCTTGCTCTTGCGAGGGCTCCTCTCCACGGGCTGCAGCTCCGGCCTGGGGCCTTCTCCTGCTTGGGTCTCCATGGGTTGCAGCCTCCTCCAGGCCACATCTACCTGCTCCACCGGGGGCTCCTCCACGGGCTGCAACGTGGAGATCTGCTCCATGTGGGACCCATGGGCTGCAGGGGGACAGCCTGCTCTACCAGAGGCCTCTCCAAAGGCTGCAGAGGAACTGCTGCTGCATGCCAGGAGCACCTCCTGTCCTCCTTTTGCACTGACCTTGGTATCTGCAAGGCTGGTTCTCACTACTCTCTCCCAGATATTGTGGCACAGCAGTGTTTCCCCTTTCTTAAATCTCCTCTCCCAGAGGCCCAACCAGCGCTCCTCAGTGACTTGTCTCTGGCCAGAAGAGGTTCGCTTTTGGAGCCGACTGGAGCAGGCTCTGACCTGACATGGGACTGCTGTTGGACTCTTCATACAGAGGCCATCTCTGCAGTACCCCTGCTCCCAAGTCCTTGCCACAGAAACCCAATATGCTGTGTTATAATTGGTCAGCTTCTGCACTGGTGAAACTGTACATGAGTCTGTGCATTTATTCTGTGGGATCACAACTACCAAAATGTCTGCAGAGAAATCATCTGGATGAAACTCTTCTGATGACATGCACAACTGCACGTTAGCTGTACTAATTATCTTTTATCTGCATTTTTTATAGTTGGCAAGAATTTGCACTCCTAGCCATTATGCTACATGGCACAAAATGGGTTAAGATGTTTTGTAGAATGTATTCTAAGATGCTACTGGAATTGGGAGTGAGTCTATAAGCATTTTTATAGGTCATGTAAATATTTATGAAGCAAGTATGATGATCATCCTTGGCAAATGTGGCCAAGGTTAGCGGGTGGTGCAGATGTTCAGTAAAAGATTCTACTTCTTTGTAAGATTTTCTATCATCAGTGAAGTTTTTCATGAAACTAGCAGACTGGAGACTTTTAATTTCCCTGCAGACATCCATATAAGATTACTGAAGGCATAATAGTATACTTACCTCTTACAATACATACAAGTCTTCCATTGCATTGAATTGGGATAAAGATGTGCTGCTGCATCTTGAAGAAGATCAGGCTGTATTGAGCTTTGGTCAGGTACTGCCTTTCCCTTATCCCCACACCAAAAAAAAAAAAAAAAAAAAAAGTCCTTAAAAGTAGGCTGCAAAAGTGGCCTAAGTTTGTTTCCTCTGATAGGCAGAGTTTGTTGGGTAATTTTCATTGAGCCCTGCTCAGTAGGAAGCCAATTGCTAGCTGCCACTCCAAGTGACACAAATGTTACGTAGTGCCTGCACAGCTGAGAGCAGGTCCTGCCAAGCCTGAAGGAATGAAAGAAATAGATTTCCTGAAGGACGCGGAGGTGTTTTTGCAAGCCTAGGAGATCTAGGCAAAACATGCTTGTGCATTGGCCTCTTGCTGTCTAAGTAGCCTTGACTTGTGTGGATTAGAGCTCCACTTTGAGATTATTATTATTATTTTTAAGCTGTCAGATTTCATATACTTTCTGTATTTTTACATTGGAGAGAGGATGAAAATGAAGAGAGAACTTGGAATACTATAGATTTTTGCAGATTCTCACATTGGTTAGAAAAGTGTTTGTTAGATTTTTTGAACTTCAAATCTCTTTGTCAAGGTTCTGCTTTCCTAATGCTCAAAACTTAAGAGTAAAAATGCTCTTCTGTATTGATGTAGACTGGAGATGGAAAGAAAGATTGGAAATTGAACTGGTGTGCTCTTGGAAGAAGGAGCTGTATTTTTATTCTAGGTTCTCTGTGAAAGAGCTTTCCATCTACTAGCACTGCAGGCATTTATAAAGGAAAATCAACCTTACCCATGGAGCAGCCTGTGACAGGATTACATTTCTGACTAAAGGCTCACCATTTACTGACATGAATTAAGTGATTTCAGGCAGGGTAAAACCTTAGAATAATTTACAGGAAGTTGTGGGAGGGTGCTGGGGTACTGAGGCAGGAAGCTGACAGCTATCCTGAATCCTCACTGAAATTAAAAAAAAAGGTGGTGGTGGCGGGGGAACAAAAAGCACAAAACACCCTCTTTAAGTGATTTATGTGCCTATGTGTGTGTTTGGGGAGTTATATACACACCTTATCCCCCAAGCATGGACATGTATATATATACTCACACATACATTTACATGCATAAATATGTATATATGCAAAATCTCTTTCCCATATATGTTATGTGTCTATTTAAACATATACCCCCCATAAACATGTATTTATTTATAAAAATGAGATTTGTATTCAAGTTTTGAGATTTCTGACTGCACTAGAAAGAAAATACAATTAAATTTCTAATTTAGTAGTGCAGAAAAATGTGTAAGCAGTTAAAGCTGCAGCCTATCTAGCTATTCAGCTTGACATTGTATTATACTTCTAATAAAAGATAAAAGATACCATACTGACTTTAGAAAAGGCAAGAAAGCATAGCATTGATACTTACATATCCATAAGGTGAAGCACTATCTAACCTTTCATAATGCCAAATTTACCAGACTAGCTGTGCTGACTGAGGCTTTGCTCACTACTGAGCTCGTAATTGGTAAACTTGATAATGAAATGTTGAACTCTGGAAAATGATTAAAAGTGGGACTGGAGAAACTGCTCAGGAAGGGGCATTTTTATTCTTTGTCTCCATCACTCCAAAGACTACAAAAATATCTTGTTGGCCAATTTCATGCAGAAAAAAAAAAGTGATTTATTTGTTCCAGTTGTGATGTAAAACCACCAGAGGTTCACTCTGTAAATACTCATTATGACTCTTATCAGGTCACCGAAACTTAAACAGCAGTGTTCTAAAACAGTTGGCTAGTGCAAATGTCAAGCTGATTCACTAGCAGTCTCTGCACTTGTTGCAGTTGTTTTTATTCTGAAGCTCAAGCTTTTTGTGCTGCACACTAAAGATATATAGTGAAAAAAAAAAAAAAAAAGACTATAACCTAAAGAACTTGCAGTACAAATTGAGTTCCTGTCAGTAAAAAACACTAGCTGTAAGCCGAGTTTTAGCAATAAATTAAGCTGGATTTATTATGCTGTTGCATCACTGAAATAGCTCAGTGCAGTATGGTCACAAGTGCCATTTCTTTAATACCACAGCTGGCTTTGAAATCACTGTTCAGAGGGGATAGAGTTCTCATTCTTAATCTGTTCCAAGACATCAGAACTCTTTACTGCAAAACTGAAAAACAAAGAGTTGTCCAAGGACTTGTCTTCTTCTCACTAATAAAAGTAAGTGACCTATTAATGCATCAGAGCAGATCTTCTGGTGTCTGTGGAACCTGTCTCCTAAAATCAAATGCTCATGAATTTTAGAAGGATTTTTTAGGCTTATCTTTCTGAATGTGAGGGCACTATAATGGCTGTATGGTCCTCTGTGGATCTGATGTTTAATAATCTAGAGGAATATTTTTCAAATAGTTACATTCAAGACTTTGTGACTGCCAACAGTGGAGTAGGAAGGCTTGTACTTCCTGTATTATTTTTTTCCTGGCACTGTTAAAAAATTGTTTCTAACACTTTGAATGGCTGTGTACCACATTGGAATGTTTATGCTTTAGCATAACTTTGTTCTGCTAAACATGTTACCTTGGACAAAGGTTTTGATATGGTGTTCTATATAGGTCATGTTTGTTCAAGCTATTTAAAAGATTTACACTTCTTTGTAACTTATTCTTTTACTGCACGTTTTCTAAATGCTTCCACTTAGACTGTCATTAATAATGCTAGGTTTCAAACACTTCCTCTATATTTCTTCCCTCTAGCTCTATATCTAACAAATCCCATGTTCCCCGTCCTGAGTGGGATTCACTTGCTCAGTATCTACCTGTCTGGAATCTTCTTGAGCAATAGGTAGTCATGAGTATATTTTTTGATTCAGAAACCCTTTAAATCCCCACATTTGTAAGATTTTAAAGATAACAGCTACTTTTAAATCTAGAAGATATTACTGAAATTGCTTTAAAACTTCTGAAATCAACTGGTTCTTGCATTTGGGAAGAATGTGTAAAATAAACACAAAAGTCTTTTAATCTGAAGTCTTGAAAATGGAGATGTCACAGTGCAATGGGTCGATGTGGGAAGGTTTTGGTAGTGGGGACTGCAGGGGTGGCCTTTGTGAGAAGAATCTAGAAGCTGTCCCATGTTAGATAAGGGCCAGTTTCAGCTGGCTCCAAAGGGACCTGCGGCTGCCCAGAGACAAGCCACTGAGCGATGCTGGTTAGGTCTCTGGGAGCGCTGATTTAAGATAGGGAAAAAATCTGCTGCACAACAACAGCTGGGAAAGTGAGGAGTGAGCACTAGCCGTGCAGACACCAAAGTCAGTGCATAAGGAGGGGGGTACTCCAGGTACCAGAGCAGAAGTTCCCCTGTGGCCTGTGGAGAGGACTGTGGTTGTCCCCTCTACAGCTCATGGTGTACCATGGTGAAACATATCTCCATGCTGCAGCCCTTGAAGGAACCCACGGTGGAGCAGGTGGATCTGACCTGAAGGAGGCTGTGGCCAGTGGAGAACCCCCTCTGGAGCAGAATCTTGGCTAGACCTGTAGCTCGTGGAGAGGAGCCCATGCACGAGCAGGTGATCTGGCAGGGGGACTTGTGCTGGAGCAGTTTTATCCTGACAGATGGACCCTGTGGTATGGACCCATGTTGGAGCAGTTCTTGAAGAGCTGCTGCTGCCTGTGGGAAGGATCAGTTCAGGAAGGATGGCATCCCGTGGGTGGGACCCCACGCTGGAGCAGGGGCAGAAAGTGACCATGAAGGAGTGGCAGATATGAAGCATTACAGACTGACCACAACCCCCATTCCTCCATTCCCCTGCACTGTTCAGGGGAAGGAGGTGGAAGAGAGTGGATGGGGAAGGCAGTGTGGGTTGCTCCTGCTTCAGGAAAAGGGATTGTCTTCACTCAAGCACCAGAGTACACCTGGCGGATATCAGGTGTGTGCCTCAAGGAGATTAAACCTTGGGAGAAAACCAATCTGTTACCTAAGTTATGTGTTGTAGGAAGATACTGCAGAACCAATGACAGGTTAACTTCTCAAGGAGCTGGGCAAGTGCAGCAACAAAACCTAAATCATCAACGGTTCTTACGAACATTTTGGGGAGAGGCCTATAGAATGAAACGAAGTACCTATCTATATATCTGTTAAAGGACAGGGAACAGTAGTGATGAGAATACTTATATACTAAAGTATGTGGAACCTGAGTGTGACACAAATATTATGGAATAAGGGGTGGAGATTGTACTGGGTCTGGATGATATGGAGTTAACTTTCTCTGCAGCAGCCCATACCGTGCTGTGCTCTGCACTTGTATATAGAACAGCACTGGTATCATACCAGTGTTTTGTCTATTGCTGAGCAGTACTAGCACAGCATTAAGACTCCCTCCAACACCCCAAGGGCAAGAGGTAGGGAGGGGACTGACCAGGGCAGCTGACCTAAACAAACCAAAAGGGTATTCCAAGCCATATGACGTCACACTCAGCAATAAAAGGTGGGAAAGGGGAAGGAGGGAAAGGGGAGGAAGGCTAGGGGAGCTCTTTTTATGAAGACATCTGTCCTCCAATATTGAGGCCCTGCTTCCTGGGATGTGGCTGAACATCGCTCTTTGATAGGAAGTAGAGAGTAATTTATTTTCTCTCTGTGCTTCTGCATGGCCTTTAATTAAAGTTTAATTAAATTCTGCATTTCCCTTTAATTAAATTATCCTTATCTCAAACAGTAAGATTTTTTATTATTTATTTATTTATTTATTTATTTACTTTCCAGCATACTTTCTTCTCCCCCTCTTCTTCTAAGGAGGGGAAGTGAGAGAACAGTTGTGGTGGAGTTCAGCTGCCCAACAAGATAAAACCACCAAACACAGCCAGGTTTCAGTAAGTGTAGATGGCTAGTATGATATAAAAGTGCCTTAAGAAAAATCTGTGACAAGTTAACAATTGTTGTACCCCGAAAAGGATTAACGTCTCTGACCTTGAAATTATTTTAAACTATTTTAAAGGATAATTCAGACTAGAGACACACCCTGGAAAATGTGTGGGAACTATTAGCAACCCTAATTTTATGTTTTCTTTTAAGCTTGTCTTTCATAAACAGGGGCAAAATATTACCACATTCAGTCTTAGTGTTAGCACAGTAGAGGGAGAGCAATTTTTGCAGATAATTTTAAAGATTCTTGTCTTTCATGTTCTTGCATTTATTTTGGTTTAGTTCAAAAATGGATTTTCTACAGTGTATCTTGCATTTTCTGTGAAGATTATAGAAAAGAGAAAGAAGTATATAATACCATTTTAATTTTACGCAAAAAGAGGCCTATAGTTACGTGTGGGTTTGTTGAGATTTTCTGGCTGTTGAGTAAAAATATATATATATATATATATCGATTCACAATGATTCTTCTTCTGTTTCGGTGGTACCTCAGACAAATATCACTTCTTCTATCTGTATTTATCCTGAAACGTCAACCCCTTTGCAAATTAATATTCTGTCTTCAATGACCAGTGTTACAAGGTATTGTTGTGGTTTAGCCCGGCTGGCAGCTAAACACCACACAGCCGTTCGCTCCCCCTCCCCCTCCCTCTCTGGGATGGGGGAGAGAAACGGGAAAGTGAAGCCTGTGAGTTGAGATAAAGACAGTTTATTAAGACAGGAAAATAATAATAACAATAATAATAATAATAATAATGATAATAGTATTAATAATAATAATGTGTACGAAACAAGTGATGCACAATGCAATTGCTCACCACCCGTTGACCGATGCCCAGCCTATCCCCGAGCAGCCGGCCTCCCCCACCCTGGCTAGCCACCCCTCTATATTGTTCAACATGACCTCAGATGGTATGGAATACCCCTTTGGCCAGTTTGGGTCAGCTGTCCTGGGTCTGTCCCCTCCCAGCTCCTGCTGCATCCCTAGCCTGCTTGCTAGCAGGACAGAGCGAGAAGCTGAAAAGTCCTTGGCTTGGTGTAAGCACTGCTCTACAACAATTAAAACATCTGCATGTTATCAGCACTCTTCTCATCCTAATCCAAAACATAGCACCCTGCCAGCTACTAGGAGGAAAATTAACTCTGTCCTAACTGAAACCAGGACAGGTATGATGCATCATACCTTGCATCATTTAGTTACAAAAGATGAGGAAAAGGCTGAGGTACTCAATGCCTTCTTTGCCTCAGTCTTTAGCGGCAAGACCAGTTGTTCTCTGGATACCCGGTACCCTGAGCTGGTGGAAGGGGATGGGGAACAGGATGTGGCCCTCACTATCCACGAGGAAATGTTTGGCGACCTGCTACAGCACTTGGATGTACACAAGTCGATGGGGCCGGATGGGATGCCACCCGAGGATACTGAGAGAACTGGTGGAGGAGTGCACATCTAGTCATCAATTTCCACAGGGCATGCTTGAGCTCCTGGTTCCTCATGCTGATTTACAGATTTCTTGTTTCTGTTACAGCTGATATTATGTGTTAACTATGCAAAAGGAGAGGGGCAATTCATTGATTCTTAAAAACACCTAGTCATAAAGTTTCATCAAGGCATCTTTGACCTCCTGGTTCCTCATGCTGTAGATGAGGGGGTTCACTGCTGGAGGCACCACCGAGTACAGAACTGCTACAACCAGGTCCCTTGATGGGGAATAGATGGATGGGGGCTTCAGGTAGGCAACCATGGCAGTGCTGACAAACAGGGAGACCACGGCCAGGTGAGGGAGGCACGTGGAAAAGGCTTTGTGCCGGCCCTGCTCAGAGGGCATCCTCAGCACTGCCCTGAAGATCTGCACATAGGACACCACAATGAAGACAAAACAACCAATACCTAAACAGAAGGTGACTGCAGTAAGCCCAACTTCCCTGAGGTAGGCATCTGAGCAGGAGAGCTTGAGGATCTGGGGGATTTCACAGAAGAACTGGTCCACAGCATTGCCTTGGCAGAGGGGCAGGGAAAATGTAGTGGCCGTGTGCAGGACAGCATTGAGAAAGCCACTGCCCCAGGCAGCTGCTGCCATCTGGCCACAAGCTCTGCTGCCCACGAGGCTCCCGTAGTGCAGGGGCTTGCAGATGGCAACGTAGCGGTCATAGGCCATGACAGTGAGAACAGAGTATTCTGCTGCTACAAAGAAGAGAGAAAGAAAAAGACCTGTGCAGCACACCCTTGATAGGAGATGGCCCTGGTGTCCCACAGGGCATTGGCCATGGCTTTGGGCAGAGTGGTGGAGATGCAGCCCAGGTCGAGGAGGGCGAGGTTGAGGAGGAAGAAGTACATGGGGGTGTGGAGGCGGTGGTGGCAGGCTACGGCGGTGAGGATGAGGCCGTTGCCCAGGAGGGCAGCCAGGTAGATGCCCAGGAAGAGCCCGAAGTGCAGGAGCTGCAGCTCGCGCGTGTCTGCGAATGGCAGCAGGAGGAACTCGCTCACAGAGCTGATGTTGGGCATTTGCTGGCTTTGGTCATGGACACTGCAAATGAGAAAAAAAAAAATATATACAAGAGAGTGTTATGAGTAAAGTCTGTGAGCAAAAATTCAGTAATTCCCAATTAAAGCCTTACATTCCCTGCCCTTTCCAAGAGGACCTCTGTCTCTCTCCCTGTCTGGAGCCCTGCTCTGTGCTTGCTGAGTGTCCTGTACACTTCAGCTGCCTCTGCCCAGCAGCTCCCAATGAGGCTGCTCTGCTCCTGTGGTACACTCCCAGGTCCCAAGAGGGAAGGTTCCTGGGAAGGGGCTCCCTGGTTGACTGAGGGGTCCCTGACTGTGTGACTCTGTGCGTCTTCCCTGTTCAATACCCAGGAGACAAAATCAGCAGGTGGATCGTGCGTGTCTGGCAGGAGAGAGCAGGGAGCATCTCCTGCCTGCTCACCCTGCCCCGTGCACAGCACTCCCCGTCAGAAGCAGGCACCAGCAGCTGCCACGCTGGGCAAGGGAGAGAAGCAGGCATGGGCAGGCAGGGCGGACCCAACGAGGGTGCCGAGGCTGCGGTGTCGGTGAGGTAGAGCCTGCCTGACCTCACACCCCTGTGCCATCTGCCCGGCACAGCCAGGCAGAGGGAAAAGAGCTCTGTCTCCAGTGCAAGAAGCCTTTGAATGTGCTCCTTGGACGTATGGTAGTGAATTTTGGGGTACGTTCAATTGTCTCAGTTCAATGCACAGGAAGTTGCATCCCTGTGCAATCCCTACAACTCTGTTAACACAGAGCCTGCCCCAGAATTAGAGCAGGAAAAGCAGGCAGAGACTGCAGAAAGTGCCTTCCTCTTTGCAGGCAGCCCCTGCCCTCCCCTTCCTCTGACCAAGGCTGCCCTGCAGCACCTTCTCCTCCACACTTCACAAGCCCAGAGAGACATCCTGGCAGCTCCTGGCCAGACAGAGATGTCCCGGACCCAGGAGCCCCTTCCAGGAACCCCCCTGCATGTCCTGCAGCCAGAGACTTACCGTGTGTCAGGGCTGTGAAGGTTTCCTGCACTGAGCTCTCGTCTGCCCGCACCCTCCAGGCTGCCTGGAAGCCCTTTCCTGTCTCCCTCCCCCGTGCGTGCGGTCAGAGCCCCCAGCCCTGCTGCGCTGTGCAGAGGAGCTGCTCCTGGGCAGAGCTGTCTCTCTGCACCACGGCCCTCTTGCCAGGAGCTCTCTCTGTCCCAGGAGCCCGGCCCAGCTCAGCACCAGACGCCCAGACCAAGGCATTGCAATCCCCCCTCGGGGGGCTTTGGGGAGGAGCCCACGAACCTCAGGCACTGAGAGACAATTGAAGACATCTCTCCAGAAGTCCAAGTCAGAGGCAAGTTTCCTGCAGTGTCCCCCTGAGGGCCAGCACTGACACAGCCTCCCTTGGAGCTCGTTAGAGCAGAGCATTGGAGGCAGTGAGGACAGGGAGACAAAGGCAATGTGAAGGTGACCCTGATGTGTAGGAAAACTGGATGTGTTTCACCAAGCACAAGGGTCAGGCCTTGACCCTGGCCCCTGGGAAGGGAGATCCTTTCCCTTCACACACTGCTCAGGGCTCTTCCTGGGGCAGGAGGAGATGGGGATGTGCATGGGCAAGTGCAGGAGAATGGTCCGAGCCCTGCCTGGTTCATGGGTGGGGGCGAGGAGGCAATGAGGCCCTGGTGCTTTTACCGATAAGCTGTCTCCTCCTAGGCCTCAGTGGCAGAGACAGCAGCCAGAGCCATGGACACAAAGACCTGGGTCCTGTTGGGACTTTGAGCCTTGGTAGAACCGTTGATCCTCTCCACACCAGGCTGTCCTAGGGACTCCCAGACCTGCACCTCTTTTCCTGCTGGCTACAGAGTCCTGTCCGCGTGGTGTGTCACACTGGATCTGAGCTGAGTCTGATAACTCAGATCTTCTTGGTGGCCATGCTCCTCGTAAGGCAGCTCTGTAGGAAGCTGGCCTGGTTCCTGGTGAGCAGCACCACTGCTCGTATGACATCCCTCATGGGGGATGTTCACGGGTCTATGGAGCTAGATGGGATCCACCTGTTGGTACTGAGGGAGCTGCCAGAAGTGCTCAACAAGCCGCTTTCCATCATTTATCAGCAGTCCTGGCTATGAGGTGTGTTCCCAGTCAACTGGTGACAAGGAAATATGATGCCCACCTACAAAATGGCTGGAAGGAGGATCTGGGGGAACTCCAGGGCCTGTCAGTCTGACCAGTGACGGGGAGGTTCATGGAGCAGATTATCTTGAGTACCATCATGCAACACTTATAAGACTTTGTTTTTGAAATCTTATGGATAAGGCATCTCATGCAAATTATATCACTACAGAACCCTGTGGCCTGGAAGAGTTAAAATAATGACAGTTCGGGATGTTTATGGCAGAGGCATAAACAAATAAATAAGCTGCTCTGGCTGGCCTTTCCAGGATAGTCTAGCCCTTTGAGTAACTTTTTTTGTTGCATGGCAGGCACTACTGAGGTAATCCTCTAAAGAATGTAAGAAGTTGAAAGGTTGGGCTAGAGACAGAAAAGGGGTTTCACTGGGGTTTGTAGTTTTCCTGCTGTTTTCTTATGTAGATTGATTTTGTTTAGACAGACTAGCTTCAACAGTGGCCTCTAGTACAAGATATTCTGGGTGGAAATGGAGCACCAGTGTGGGATGTGTGTATAAACAGCCTACTCAGCCATTCACGGGGTAGGTTCTAATTTTTTCCCCATCTGAAATTTTCTAAGTTATATGCATACTCACACTGATAGAATTATGAATGCAGAGAGACCACTTTTTTTTTTAAATGTAGACAACTATATAAATAAGTATACTGTTCATTGTATCAGTATAAGATACTGATACATAAGATACATTTTTATTTTTTGACTACTTATTTAAAATCATTTTCTTGACATACCTGTGCCTAGTTAGGAATTAAGCCTGCAGTAGCTTAAGTCCAAAGCTAATGAAGGCTTTGTTCCTATATATATATATATATATATATATATATATATATTTAATTTTTAAATAACAGTGCTATGATCAAGTCACTGAAATCTGCGAAAAGGTTTCAAAGCTTAGAAATCTAATGAATGTCATAAATGTGTGCTACACCTGAGACAGCACACCTCAGCTTTGATATGGCTGGAGATGTTCCCATTTTAAAATTGTTTTTCTCAGTAAAATTGTCGTTGACATAGTTACATAAACTAATTGGGAAACAGTGAAAACACACAACTTGCATTTTGACAATTGTTCACCCTAAATTCTTCAAAAACACACCAGTCACATTTTGGTTAGGTTCTGGCCAGAAAGATGCTACTGTAGGCACAGGAACATTTACTAGAGAAACTAAACAGAAACCTTGTGGTCATGAGAGGAAGAAAGAGCAACTTTTTTTCATCAGACCTGTGCGCTTTCCTGAGATTGAATTTTCTTCCTTCTAAAACTGTTTTTCAGATGGCTGTGGACAGAACTTCTGTAACTATACTGTTAAGCACAGTCTGGGAAAGAAAATTTGAGAGACTGGTCTGTTATGTGGGCTTACTCTTCATTTGTGCTCATATCTCTCTTCCTCTTTTCCTCATACTGGGTAGTTCTGGCAACTTCGGTCTTACATTTATTTACAGAGATATTGATACTGCTTTATTAAAGAGGAATCCAGATGAATAGCTGCTCCAGGCACAGACCTTTGCATGCATTGTGAACTTTCATCATATCAAAACAAAACCAAAACCAATGCCCAATGTCTGTTCAACATGTTTCACAGATACTTCTGAGAGGCAGGAACCAGACTAATCCTTCATTGTCTCTTTTTCCCCTGCTTTATTCCCATGAAAATCATTAAGAGTGTTTTCTGGAATCTGTTTCCAGTCTGGGAGATGAACAATTGCTATAGAGAGAGCTGCCAGTTACATACTTTCATATGTTAGTATAATCACAACTGGATAAAGGTGAGAGGCTGGTAAGTGCATAAATCCAAGTCTTTGATATTTTGTAAATGTGTGCCTTCCCAAAGAAAGGACTTCTTTTCACAGCCTAGGAAAAGACATTTTTTCTCTCTAAGACTTGGGATCACTGAAGCTCTTGCTCCATTTATTTAAAGCCTGTTATAGTAAGACAGTCAGTGTTATAGCCTGAGTACAATATTGGTCAAGAACTGAGGCTAAAGGTTAACCTAAATGTATTGTTCCAAGTAAAAGACCTTGCAATCTTATTGGCTATTTTCCTTCAGGCAATCTCTTTGTTGAATTGTGTATGTCCAGCATTATTTTGTGCATATAAATAATTTTTGTTTTTGCTAATTTAAAATGAATATATATATATACATAAATATACATATATGTTTAGTATAGAGGGAAAGAGATTAAGATACAAGAACCAAACTTGACTTACGCTGGGTAATAAGTCTAACATATGAAAGTCCTGCTAACTATAGACCTGTTAGTTTGACCTCAGTGCCAGGGAAGCTCATGGAGCAGATTATCTTGAGGGTCATCACGCGGCACTTGCAGGGCAACCAGGCGATCAGGCCCATTCAGCATGGGTTTATGAAGGGCAGGCCCTGCTTGACGAACCTGATCTCCTTCTATGACAAAGTGACACACTTGGTGGATGAGGGAAAGGCTGTGGATATGGTCTACCTTGATTTCAGTAAGGCTTTTGACACTGTTTCCCACAGCATTCTCCTCAAAAAACTGTCTGCTCTTGGCTTGGACTGGCGTACGCTTTATTGGGTTAGAAATTGGCTGGGTAGCTGGGCCCAAAGAGTCGTGGTGAACGGAGATAAATCCAGTTGGAGGCCGGTCACTAGTGGAGTTCCCCAGGGCTCAGTACTGGGGCCAGTTCTCTTTAATATCTTTATTGATGATTTGAATTTCCACTTGCCGAGGCGACCGGCTCCGGGGCAGACGCGTGCTGCAGCGGAGCGCGGGATCGGGACAGGCAGGGCTATTTTTCGGGCATCGAGCCTACGTGAGGGAGCCGCCAGGCACCGGCAGCCCTCGTGAGGGAGGCTGACGAGGCGTAGGCGGAGCCAGCAGCGTCAGCGACAGCTCCTCCCCCCGGCCGTTCAAAGGCAGCCCTTAGGGAGCGCGAGCGACCAGGAGCGCGGCGAACAGGGCCGGCAAACAGGGAGTGACGCGGCAGTTAGCGCAGGCAGGAAGGGCGGTGCGCTCACACCCGCTCATAGGGACACCTCCTCTAACGGCACTCTCCCGTCAGCTGGGCTGCAATGGTCTCCACCAGGCACGGTGCTTTCTCTAGGAAGTCAGTACACACCCAGACCGACTGCCCGTCCAAACATGCGGCGGTTCAGGTCTCCGGGTGCGGGGAGTGTCTGAGCCTCTTGCTGCCATCGGCGGGAGGCAGAGGGACTGCTTGCGTGAGGTGCGAGCAGGTGGACGACCTGGTCCGCATGGTGGCGGAACTCAAGGAGGAGGTGCAGAGGTTGAGGGATATCAGGGAGTGCGAGCAGGAGATAGACTGGTGGAGTGACTCCCTGCAGGACCGGAGGGAGAGGGACCGGGGTGAGACGCCCCAAAGGGGGGTGGACCCCCTGCCCTGTTGCCATCGGGCAGAGGGAGGGGACCCGCGAGTTGAGGAGGAATGGAGACGGGTCCCCTCTCGGCCTCGCAGGAGATGCCCTCCCCTTCCGGCGCTGCCTTCCCAGGTGCCCTTGAACAATAGGTTTGAGGCCCTGGAGCTTGAGAGACCGGTGGGTGAGGACGATGTAGGAAGCCTGCCCAGGAGGATGCCTGAGGTGAGGAAGTTGACTCCACGCCTCAGGACTGCCTCCACCAAGAAAGAAAGAAGGGTGATTGTTGTGGGCGACTCCCTACTCAGGGGAACGGAGGGCCCTATTTGTCGGCCTGACCCCACGCATAGGGAAGTCTGCTGCCTCCCTGGGGCCAGGGTCAGAGACGTTACCAGGAAGCTTCCAAACCTGGTTCGCCCCTCTGACTACTACCCTCTTTTGATAGTCCAGGCTGGCAGTGATGATCTTGAAAAGAGAAGCCTCAAGGCTATCAAACAGGACTATAGGGGGCTGGGACGGTTGGTGGAGGGAGCGGGAGTGCAGGTGGTGTTTTCGTCTATCCCTACGGGGGAAGGGAGAGGCACAGAGAGGACATGGAAAGCTCACGTGGTTAATAGGTGGCTCAGAGACTGGTGCCGGCACAGAAATTTTGGGTTTTTTCACCATGGGGAGCTTTACTCGGCACCCGGCCTGATGGCCTCAGACGGGTCCCTATCTCCAAGGGGAAAACGGATCCTAGGCCAGGAGCTGGCGGGGCTCATAGAGAGAGCTTTAAACTAGGCGAGAAGGGGGACGGGGCTCAAACAAGGCTTGTTGGAGCCGTGCCGGGGGAAACAATGGCTAGGCTGGGGAAGAAGGCGATGGCCCAGCTGAAGTGCATCTACACTAATGCACGCAGCATGGGTAACAAACAGGAGGAGCTGGAAGCCATCGTGCAGCAGGAAGGCTACGACTTGGTTGCCATCACGGAGACGTGGTGGGACCGCTCCCACGACTGGAGTGCTGCAATGCCTGGCTATCGGCTCTTCAGGAGGGACAGGCAGCACAGAGGGGGTGGTGGCGTGGCTCTCTGCATTAGAGAATCTTTTGATGTTGTGGAACTCCAGGCTGGGAATGATAAGGTTGAATCCCTGTGGGTTAGGATCCGCGGGAAGGCCGGCAAGGCTAGCGTCCTGGTCGGGGTCTGTTATAGACCGCCGAACCAGGATGAGGAGACGGATGAGGAGTTTTATAGGCAACTGACAGAAGTTGCAAAATCGTCGGCGCTTGTCCTCGTGGGGGACTTCAACTTCCCGGATATATCCTGGAAACACAACACGGCACAGAGAAAGCAGTCTAGGAGGTTTCTGGAGAGCGTGGGAGATAGCTTCCTGACGCAGCTGGTCAGTGAACCTACCAGGGGTGGTGCCCCGCTAGACCTTCTCTTCACAAACAGAGAAGGACTGGTGGGAGATGTGGTGGTCGGAAACTGTCTTGGACAGAGTGACCACGAAATGGTAGAGTTCTCTATTCTTGGCGAGGCCAGGAAGGGGACCAGTAAAACTGCTGTCTTGGACTTCCGGAGGGCTGACTTTGAGCTGCTCAGGATGCTGGTTGGCCGAGTCCCTTGGGAGGCGGTTCTGAAGGGCAGAGGAGTCCAGGAAGGCTGGGCGCTCCTCAAGAAGGAAATCTTAACGGCACAGGAGCGGTCCGTCCCCACGTGCCCAAAGACGAGCCGGCGTGGAAGAAGACCGGCCTGGCTCAACAGAGAGTTGCGGCTTGTGCTTAGCAGAAAAAAGAGGGTTTATAATCTTTGGAAAAAAGGGCGGGCCACTGGGGAGGACTACAAGGATGTAGCGAGGCTGTGCAGGGAGAAAATTAGAAAGGCCAAAGCTCATCTGGAGCTCAACCTGGCTACTGCCGTTAAAGACAACAAAAAATCCTTTTACAAGTATATCAATGCGAAACGGAGGACTAAGGAGAATCTCCATCCTTTACTGGATGCGAGGGGAAACCTAGTTACTAAGGATGAGGAAAAGGCTGAGGTGCTTAATGCCGCCTTTGCCTCAGTCTTTAGCGGCAATACCGGTTGTTCTCTGGATACCCAGTGCCCTGAGCTGGCGGAAGGGGATGGGGAGCAGGATGTGGCCTTTGCTATTCATGAGGAAATGGTTGGCGACCTGCTAAGGAGCTTGGATGTGCGCAAGTCGATGGGGCCGGATGGGATGCACCCGAGGGTACTGAAAGAACTGGCGGAGGAGCTGGCCGAACCGCTTTCCATCATTTATCGGCAGTCCTGGCTATCGGGGGAGGTCCCAGTTGACTGGCGGCTAGCCAATGTGACGCCCATCTATAAGAAGGGCCGGAGGGCAGACCCGGGGAACTATAGGCCTGTCAGTTTGACCTCAGTGCCAGGAAAGCTCATGGAGCAGATTATCTTGAGGGTCATCACGCGGCACTTGCAGGGCGAGCAGGCGATCAGGCCCAGTCAGCATGGGTTTATGAAAGGCAGGTCCTGCTTGACGAACCTGATCTCCTTCTATGACAAAGTGACGCGCTTGGTGGATGAGGGAAGGGCTGTGGATGTGGTTTACCTTGACCTCAGTAAGGCTTTTGACACCGTTCCCCACAACATTCTCCTCAAGAAACTGGCTGCTCGGGGCTTGGACTGGCGTACGCTTCGCTGGGTTAGAAACTGGCTGGATAGCCGGGCCCAGAGAGTTGTGGTGAATGGAGTCAAATCTGGTTGGAGGCTGGTCACAAGTGGTGTCCCCCAGGGCTCGGTACTGGGGCCGGTCCTCTTTAATATCTTTATCGATGATCTGGATGAGGGCGTCCAGTGCACCCTCAGTAAGTTTGCAGATGACACCAAGCTAAGTGCGTGTGTCGATCTGCTTGAGGGCAGGAAGGCTCTGCAGGAGGATCTGGATAGGCTGGAGCGATGGGCTGAGGTCAACTGTATGAAGTTCAACAAGGCCAAGTGCCGGGTCCTGCACCTGGGGCGCAACAACCCCAAGCAGCGCTACAGGCTGGGAGATGAGTGGTTGGAAAGCTGCCTGGCCGAGAAGGACCTGGGAGTATTGGTTGATAGTCGGCTGAATATGAGCCAGCAGTGTGCTCAGGTGGCCAAGAAGGCCAACAGCATCCTGGCCTGTATAAGAAGCAGTGTGGCCAGCAGGTCTAGGGAGGTGATTGTCCCCCTGTACTCGGCTCTGGTGAGGCCGCACCTTGAGTACTGTGTTCAGTTTTGGGCCCCTCGCTACAGGAAGGACATGGACATGCTCGAGCGAGTCCAGAGAAGGGCGACCAAGCTGGTGAGGGGTCTGGAGAACAAGTCTTACGAGGATCGGCTGAGGGAGCTGGGCTTGTTCAGCCTGGAGAAGAGGAGGCTCAGGGGCGACCTTATCGCTCTCTACAGTTACCTTAAAGGAAGCTGTAGTGAGGTGGGGGTTGGTCTGTTCTCCCACGTGCCTGGTGACAGGACGAGGGGGAATGGGCGAAAGTTGCGACAGGGGAGTTTTAGGTTGGATGTTAGGAAGTACTTCTTTACCGAAAGGGTTATTAAGCATTGGAACGGGCTGCCCAGGGAGGTGGTGGAGTCGCCATCCCTGGAGGTCTTTAAAAGATGTTTAGATGTAGAGCTTAGCGATATGGTTTAGTGGAGTACTTAGTGTTAGGTCGGAGGTTGGACTCGATGATCTTGAGGTCTCTTCCAACCTAGAAATCTGTGTCTGTGTCTGTGTCTGTGAATGAGGGGATCGAGTGCACCCTCAGTAAGTTTGCAGATGACACCAAGTTAGGTGCGTGTGTCGATCTGCTTGAGGGTAGGAAGGCTCTGCAGGAGGATCTGGATAGGCTGGACCGATGGGCTGAGGTCAACTGTATGAAGTTCAACAAGGCCAAGTGCCGGGTTCTGCACCTGGGCCATAACAACCCCAAGCTGCGTTACAGGCTGGGAGATGAGTGGTTAGAAAGCTGCCTGGCAGAGAAGGACCTGGGAGCAGTGGTTGATAGCTGGCTGAATATGAGCCAGCAGTGTGCTCAGGTGGCCAAGAAGGCCAACAGCATCCTGGCTTGCATAAGAAACAGTGTGGCCAGCAGGTCTAGGGAGGTGATTTTCCTGCTGTACTCGGCTCTGGTGAGGCCACACCTCGAGTACTGTGTTCAGTTTTGGGCCCCTCACTACAAGAATGACATTGAGGTGCTCGAGCAAGTCCAGAGAAGGGCAACGAAGCTGGTGAGGGGTCTGGAGAACAAGTCTTATGAGGAGCGGCTGAGGGAGCTGGGATTGTTTATCCTGGAGAAGAGGAGGCTCGGGGCGACCTTATCGCTCACTACAGGTACCTTAGAGGTGGCTGTAGCAAGCTGGGGGTTGGTCTATTCTCCCACGTGCCTGGTGACAGGACGAGAGGGAATGGGCTAAAGTTGTGCCAGGGGAGGTTTAAGTTGGACATTAGGAAGAACTTCTTTACTGAAAGGGTTGTTAGGCATTGGAATAGTCTGCCCAGGGAAGTGGTAGAGTCACCATCCCTGGAGGTCTTTAAGAGACGTTTAGATGTTGAGCTTAGTGATATGGTTTAGTGGAGGACTTGTTAGTGTTAGGTCAGAGGTTGGACTAGGTGATCTTGGAGGTTTCTTCCAACCTAGATGATTCTGTGATTCTGTGATTCAGTTCATATATTTTAACTCTAAACATATATCAGTGAGGGATATAAAACAATGGGAGGGACTGTTTTTTTCCATTTTACCTAAAAAGCTTTTAAATCCCTTCTCAGCTATTCAGAAATGATAGATAAAGGCAAAATCAAAGCCATTATACTGCACAAAAAAAATTATCATTCATATTCATACTTGTCAAAACAATAATACTACTTCCATGATTCGAAGTGGATGCTCTGGAGAATGAATGAGCAGTTCTGTTTAATACGTATTTTGAATGTGAAGTATCTTATTTTGTCCCTAAATCAAGCTCCTCATAGTCACTATTTTCAGACTGGATATGTAAGGTCACATCAGTTTTTAAGGTCTCATACTTATTTTCTCAAAAAAAAAAAATAATCTGCTCTGTTTTAAAGTGACATAAATATGAGTTTTTCAGCATGTGTACAATCTGGAAACATAGTCTTTGGAGTGTCTGCTCTTAGTGCTGAGGTGATGATTATTGTTACTGCTGCAAATATATGCTGTTGGTATAAGTTGATAACTTTCAACATTCATTTCAAGCATATGAATGAAAACAAACCAAAACAGCAGTTTAAGGATCAGAGTAGGATTTACAAATATATAAAAACTTTTGAGACAGCAAAATAGAAAAGCGTGGTAAACAGAAGACTGAAAAACAGTACCAGGTTACCTTCTTGAACAGAAGCTGAACATTTCTAAAATTGCTTGAAATGTGTGCTGTGACTTTATTACAATTACTTTTATAACTTTATTTCTTCTCTTTTCTTTTTCTCTGGGTTTATATAGATTTCCATTTCATGTCTAGAACAGTTAACAAGATAAATATATTTGATGCAACCTCATGATTATTTTTGCTTGCTAAACAGAAGAGAAAGAAAATGTATTTCAAAATTATGCATTTTTGTTTTGCTAGTGTGCTCTGTGGCTTATTAAAGGGTTTCAGAAAAGAAGCAAACAAAAGATTTACTGGCTGTATTACAAAAAACCTCAGTATCTTCAACTATTTGGCCTGACTTCCAAGCAAAAGAGAGAATGGACTGTTACTTCCAGACAGATCACCTCTGACTGTAGGAAACTTGTAAACGTATGTGAGTTGTTCACTTTAGCCTAAGTGGAGGATCTTAGTTTGAAAAGAAAATGCTTGCCAAAAAAAATGCTGGAAAAATGTTTTCAAATTCAGCTACCAGCTTGTGTTATTTATGTATTATTTGCCTGACTTCTTTATCTATCCCTTAAATTCTTCTGGGCCAGGGTTCATGGCCCAGACACTTTGACAAAATCCCCACAGAGACAACATATGCATTGGGAGCTTTACTAGCACATCCTGAGCTTTCCAACTAATACAAAAAAGCGGATCTTCTGTTCATGAAATTGCTATTCTAAGAAAATAATTGTCCTCCTCTTTGACAAGAGGATTAGGTTATTCTCTAATGGTACATTGAGATGAATTCTTGATGACTCCTTCACAGCACAAGAAATATTCAAAAACTAGACATAAATAAAGGCTAGTAAGAGTTAACTCCTCAGAAAACTTGTTGTCTGAGAAGTGGAGTCCATGATACAAAAAAAAAAAAAAAAAAAAAAAAAAAAAAGTACATCTATCCAGCCCTTGTTTAATGGTCTTTATGAGTCTAAATATTTTTGTTACCAAAGACTTCTTTTTCCAAAGATTTATATGCATTTCTGCTGGTTCATATTTATAAAGCCATGTACAGAATGGGTTCATCTTCTAGAATTTTGGTTCCATTCTGTCTAGAACAGAATTCTGCCTAGGGCTAACAAATTGCAAGTAGATAAGTAGTATATTTGCTGTACATCTCAGTGTAAAAGTCTGAAGATCTCTCAATGGACTTCTCAATAGATCTGCAGAGTACCTAAGTCTGTGATAATCCATTGTTCATGTTTTCTTTTTAGTATTTTTCATGGTTTGTCATCATACCTGAAAAAAAATTGCTTTTCTTGACTTTTTTTTTCTTCCAATTTCAAGCAGAAAATAATCACATTAATAAAAATTCCATGAATGCCAACTTGGAGGAATAAATTTTTTTTTGATTGTGAGAACAAATTTGAGATTGACATTTGGTCAGATGGTTGATAAAATTCCTGGTGACAGTATAAATTCATGAAAAATCTTGGCTTTTTAAGATTAAGTGGTGGATTAGCAAACTTTGTAGGAGACACTAATTGTTGGATTGGTAGATAGAAAAATATGTTGCAACCAAATATGTGGAAATGAAGGATTGACTCTCCACGACTCAAGTTTGTACTAAGATATGGTTATGTCTGTATGTGAATGCAACTGCTGCTGCAAAGGCCATTCACACTACTGCATGATGAAACACAGTATGTTGGAAGTCAGTGAAGAAGTCAGTTGCAATAGAATTTATTATTATAAGTTACATGGTAATGGCGGTTGTTATCACCTGTACATGCAAATAGTGTTATGGCTCTATAATTTAGTGGTGGTATTTTACTAAAGGATATTTTGCCACTGCAATTGAAATTAGCTTTTGTATTTCCAGAATTAGCTTGAGATACTATATCCACCTCTAATGCATCAATGTGATTGCTAGAATAGCAGCTAAGCATATGGATAAATGATCCCCAAACACCTTTTTTAAACATGACAGAAACTCTCCTTCCCTGGTCATGTGAGGATGCCTTCACTGCTGTGCTATGCTCTTTGAACAGCTAGATATACTTCAAATTAACAGTGGTTATTCCCTAAATCAACTAACCCAAAAGTTTCTGATGCCCAATAACACATTGCATGGTGCATGCTAAAGAGTCCTGTGGAACATAATGGTAATAAACATCATGGAGATGAAAGGATGAAAAGAAGATCAGTGAACTGTGACAACTTTCTAGCGATCTCTGGGTTTTAAAATCTTTACTTTCTGATACTGTGCCAATAAAAAGCTCTTAAAGGATTTTCTGTGTTCATCTATTAGGAAAGAAAAGAGGAACAGAAAAGAATTAGGTACCAAGAGACAGGAACTACAATCACTTCTGACTTTTTTCTCATAGCAGCTGAACGACATATTTGTCAGAGGACTTCAAAAAATACAGTGCACAGGATGTATAAAGCAGTTCACTTCATGCTTTGATGAATTATTTAGACTGTTTCTTCCTCCAGTGAATGCTGCAATTTCTTTGAAAGACCACTTATGTAGTGGTTTAAAAGTGTGTATAATGTAACCATAGCATTATTATATGCTCTGAATAATTGCATTTCATATATTGTCCAAGCTATTTTGTGTTCTTATCTCGGATACTTAATGCATATTTGACTGAGATTCTTCATAAGGATTTTCTGGCAGCACTTCTCTTCCTTGATACCCATTATTAGCTTCACATCATCTGGTTTGGCACAATAAAGTTACTTTCATATGATATCATTAAGTGAAATTCAAAATAGCTCCATGCTGTGTCCCAGCTGTGGAAATTTCCCTTGTGACCCTTCTTCAACAGGCAGGACAGTGCTGTTCCCATAAGATTGATGAGTCTGTGTGTGTGTGTGTGTGTATGTGATTTTAGCAATGAATTTGATTATGTAATTTATAATAGTTCTTTTACACTTGTTGTGTGCCAAGTGAACGGATAGCACTGCCAGCTGTTATGATGTAGAAATAAACTAGAAGCTAGTAATAAACTAGTAGCTAGAAGCTACTACTGCTAGAAACTTTGAAATAGCACCTAGAAATATTGTTATCTCAGGAGAAACAAGTGGAAAAAAATACTTTATGCAGAATACTTTGTGTAGGTGTACATAAAAATGTTTTGGTGAAGGATGATTTATTCAGCCTTCTGTCTGTCTTATTTAGCAGTTAACATAGTCATTATGGAAACACAAACCTAATTATTTCAAAGTTTAGAGTGCATATCAAGGATCCAGTTAATAAATAGGACCCCCAAAATGTAATATACAATTGGCTTTTAGGTTTATATTCAGAAGTGAGTTTTGATTTGTTTCAAAATATTCTCCCTTTATGAACCTGATTGCCATTTTTTTCTAACCCACCTGAATAATAAAAGAAAAGCAGAAATAAGAACAGTGATCAGTCCAGTCTACTGTTCTGCCTTTTCTATACTGTTCTTGTGTGTTTTGAAATTAAAGAAACTGTGGAAATTTTCACTGAGTTATAAACCATGCTAGGGTTGTTATTTCATGATATAAGGGTTGTTATTTCATGATATATATGTTTACCATCTAGCACAGTGGGATTGCTCCCTGTGTCAATGGCCAGCATGGATGATTATACAACAAATAATGAATACCTAATTATTTCCAGATTCAGTCAGAAGGAATCAAAACAACCTGAACAAAACCAAAGCAAAACCCAACCAACCATACAAAAGAACTTGCAAAGCCAGTGATAACAACATCATAAAAAAAAAAAAAAAAAAAAAAAAAAAAGGTGTATCAAATATAGGGTGTATCAAATATATACAGGTCAGTTAAAGAAGAATAAGCTTTTGACTATCAGTGTAGTAAAAAATATTGGATTTCCTTTTCCCATGACCTTTAAACAGTTTACTATTAAATAATGTTACATTGTATTAGAATTGAGGGCTGCTTTTTTTTTTCTGTTGTAATTCTCAGTTGAATATATTGCTCTGGAAGTTTAAGAACATAGTACAAGACACTTACATAAATGACCAAACCTTCTTATTTTTCATATAATAAATTGATGTATTAATTTCCTCATTAATACTTTGAACTTCATTTCCTTCTTTTTTGAATAATTGATCAAATATTTAGATGAGTTTTAGGAAATCAGACTGCTATATATATATGTATATATATTTACTTATTATACAGAGATCATTTACCATTATTTTCATTTTATACCAGCTGGAATTTTGCAGGAGCAAGTGCTTTTTGTGACTTACATGGCTGCACATTTCTTACTTTTCACAGATTCTGTTCTTTGATATTTTCAATTTTGCTAGTCAAGAACATGCTTTACAATGCCAAAAATTTAAAGGGTGGTTTATGTAATGTTTATAAAGACAAACAAGAGACACTAAAATCAATAGTCAATTGCATAATCCCTGAGTGATACCAATAAATGTTCACTCTGAAATATATAAAAAATACTGCCTTGCATAAGTTCGGTCCCAATATGGTTCCAGGTCATTCCCTGAAGAGATCCTTACAGCAACTTTTAATAATGAGTTATGGAACTTATGAAGAATTTCCTGGTGTAGGCAAATTCCCATGTTATTGATAATGTTTCTATATTTATGTATCAATATCTTTATAATTGCATCCATATCTACTTTACAGAGTAAATATATATTCTATCTTACTCTGCTGGTCAACAGGAAAAGATTTAGCAGAATCAAAACCCACAACTGAAGAATGTTATTTCAGGTTGACTGAAGTGAAAGATCAATGAGTTAATTCACACCATTACATCATCTGAACTAGGAATGTGGACTTTCTGCAGAATTTAACTATTGAGCAGCTGCTAGCACAGTTTGTGTTGCCTTTTAAAATATTAATTGGCAGTCCTTCATTTATTTCAGTAGTCAGGTTGTTTTATCATATTGATTATTGCTGTAAGGGTGTTATGGGATCTTCAGCTTTTGGAGACATTCCTGAAGAAAAGACTCTTCCTGAATGATGGACCTCAGAGTTAACTGTAATCTTACGGGATGTTAGGCTGACAAATCATGAAATATCTTATTTGTTTCACTACCTGTTGTGAGAAGAATCTACTGAGCTAGCACTTGGCATAAATTACACTTCCCAGAAGAGGCAAAAAGAGCTATTATGAACACTAAAGTATATGATAAGGTTGATTAAACAGCTGAGAAAATTAGAAATAGAAATATTTGCACACAGGTGCCAAAAGTCTTGCCAACTACAATTGATAGTGTTATAGTTCATAGCTGATGTTATAGTTGATAGTGATATAGTTGACATTATAGTTGATAGCGATATAGTTGATACTTGACACTAGAGGCAGAACTAAAACATGGAGGTACATTAATGATGGTGGAAACACATGCACATACATGCATTTGCCAGGATAGAAAGTACTAATGTTCATCAGAAGTTTGTGTTCTGATAGATTATAATGAAATGAACATAGATAATGTAGAAGAAACAATAAGTTTTGGTCAAGATTGCGGAAGGATGGCAAGAATATTTACCATGAATGACAGTTTGCAATGCTAAAAACCACTGCACTTCTGTAAGATTAGGTGCTGAAATCTGTACCTCAAAAGAAGCAGAAAGTCTGTAGGAAAGAACTTGTTAAAATCTGAGAAAATACTCCTCTCAGGAGGTGTAAAAAATGCCGAGATTAAAAAAAAAAAAAAAAGAAAAAAAGCATCAAACAACATAACACTACGTGTACATACATAAAAGCAATATTCATCACAAAAGAAGCATTTTTTAAAGATCAGAAATATGGATAATCTCAAATATATGGAACTGCTATAGGTGCAAACCTTTAAAATTAGTAACAGAAGGCTTTTTATTTCCATAAAACAAAAAGTAAACAAACAAGAAAGAAGGCCATTATGTACTGAGAATAGGAGAAAAAAATAAGATGATGTATCAAAGGTAAGAGACTATTGTGCCTTATTTTCAATAAGGGTGATCATTTTTTTCAGAGGAGAGTGATAGCATACAATATTAAACATACTGGTTGTATACAAGTTGGGGAGGAAAGCAGTTATCTGGTTGAACACAAAGCTGATAACACTTCATCAATAGTATGCACCACTTGATAACAAATATTGAACGAAATTATCATTCCAAACATAGAATTTAAATAAAGAGAGAACTGGTTTGAAATACAACAATTATTTAAACTGGGGTGATTGCACCAGAATTCAATGGTATTTAATTCAGTTCAAGGCACAGGAGACACAGTAGATCTTGTCTAGCTACACTTTATGAATTCCATATGGAAAACTGTTAATGAAGATGGAGGATTGTAGATGCATCATAAAGAACAACTAAATTAAAAAGGAAAGAGAATGAGTAATTCTGAAACAACAACAAAACAAAAAAGAGAGAGAAGAAGTCAAATTTAGAATTTTTCATGGATTGTTTTTTGGACAGATTCCACTTAATGTTTCATTAATTATCTTAAGAAAAAACAGGAATACTGATGGGATTTCTGATGACAAAATTGGAAAACATCATTAATACAGAAAAGCATGAAGAAAAACAACTAAATGAAGGGTAAGAATGGTACAAGTATGGTTTAAATGCAACAATAAAAAAATATGTACAGGCAATCTGATCACACTTGTTTCATCTGTATCCTGATGAGTTAGAAGTGATGGCCATAGAGAACAAACTGTAAGTAGTAACTAGCTAGTTCAGACTCATATCTGACTGCTAACATTCTGAGAGTATAAACTCTTTATGTAACCCTAGGATGAATCAGGAAAAGCATTTCTTGAGCAGCTGAAATAAACTCAATGATTTCCTATAGGGCATTGGTGAAACTTAAATCTGAAGTACTGCATACAGCTCAAGTCACATTCAGGAAAGATGGATATCAGCCTGGAACTTTACCTGAGAAAGACTACAAGAAAGATAAGGGGAAAGGAGAGCTTGCTCATGACAGCAAATTTAAAGGTTTTGGTTTGTATAGTACTGTAAATTAAATGTTGAGATGGGTATGACAGATTCCTATAAATATTTCAGAAGGTAAGCACAAAAGGGAAAGGAGATCTTCTGTAGTAAAAGGTTAACATTAACAGAATAAGAACTGGTCTAAAATAAATGTAGCTGGGAAGTTTATGACTATTAGAAAAACAAAGAAACAGAAGCATTAGAAGCAAAATGTTAAGTGCCTTAAATATGTTGTTTATTAATTCTCTGAAAATCTGTGATATGGTGACTCGGTTCAGTTGGCAAAATTCAATGAACAAGCAGGGCCATTAAGGTTACTGCAAGAAGTCACTGTTGGGAGGAAACTTTGATGCATTGATGTTAATATTTTTCACAGTGTCATTTATTCAAATAGGAAGAACATATTTCCTTAAACCCAAGTAGGAATAAATAAATAATAAAAAAAGTCTTTTTGTCCCTATTTTTTTTTTTAAGCAAAATTAATCTCTTGGGGTACCTTCTCAATGCTATTGCTTATCCTGCTAATTCTGTATTGTTTCTACTGCTTCCCTCTCATACACTAACACTTCTCAACAGCTGCATAGGCTGTTTCAGATTTATGCACCAGTTTTGTTTAAGGGTTGTATTTCTCACCCTGTATCCTAATAATGGAGAACAGTTCTAGACCAACACGCTGTCCTTAGAACAACACATTCTTTCCTGTCAAGTTATAACGAATTACTGAATCACACACTGTTGAACATATGCTATGCATAAACTGTGTTTTCAGACTGTATATCCCTCTTTCACGATATTCTAAGTAGAAATGGTGCTTCATGGATCAAAAGGGATCTTCTCTGACAAAAAATATTTATGTTCCAGTCACAATGCCCTCTCACTGGTATCAAATGCAAGAGAAACATGGAGGGAAAAAAAACAATTTGTTGTGCTGCTGTTTTAATACTTTGGCTGCTGTGTGATGTTCAAACTGCATTCAGGATGTTTCTTCCTACCAAAATGTCCTGGTTCTAGCTGAAGGGACCTAAGCAAGAATGATAGCCTAATTATTTCTTTCTCTTTAGGATAAACTGATACACTCAATCTGTGCAATGAAGCTTCTACCACATGATGTAAGGAAGTGTTTGAGACTGTCCATCTTCCTGGGTATCAGAACAATTGTAAATATGGATGAGAGTGGAGTAAAAAAGTGGGTGAGGGTGTTATAGGAGTTTATACCTGTAGAATATATTTCCTAAGCTAATGCCTGTCATAGTGACATAACAAATGTGATAATATTCTCATGTTAGGAGGTATACTGTTTTGTTAAACAGATCATTACTTTGGCCAACTGTTTCAGCACTACTTAAGAAATCTGAAAGTCCTGTGCTTTTATTAATCACATAGAAACTCAGACACAGAAATCCTTGGGATCAAGCCTATGGTTATAATCATCCAATTTTCTTTTACGAAAAATGCTGCTCATTATTTCTCTTTATCCTAGACATTTCTCAGCAGTGGCAATTAACATTTTTGAAAGTGATAGCCTTCATCTATATCTTCAGTTTATTTCTTTCCAAATTTAAAGCTTAAAATCACTGACCAAAGCTTTTGTAAGCATCAATCTCACTAGACTCAAAAGAAAAGGTTTCTAGGCAAATAGGTCCCAAGGCACATCTCATTGTCTCTAGGCTACAATAGCAAAAAGCTTGGCAGGCTTGGCAAGTCCTATGTACTCTTTTCCAGGCAGCTCATGAGAAAAATAGAGAACTGCAATAGATTTGGGAACTGTTGTGTATGACTGCTTTCCATTCTGTCCCAGCTGGTGAAATCTAACAATGGAAAGACCTTTTATGTACAGTTTTGAGAAAGTTTTTCTGATGTAAAACCCTGTATTTATTATTATTATATTTTTAGTGAGAAGACTGGTTCATTGTCTGGGCTTCTAAAGATTGCATGATCCTGGGAAAGACAGCAGGTCAACTCTGTGTGTGGAGAATTAGGAGCCAGATAGCTGCAGAATAGTTCCATGTTGTTTCTGAGGGTCTTCAAACGTGGTGGGTCGGATGCTTGCTGGAAACTATATATATTCAAATGTACACAGAAAAGGGGAAAGTTTGAAATGCTAATCTATGGTACATCAATAAGAAGCCGTTGTTGGAGTCCTCTTTGTTCTTCCATGGGAGTAATTATCATGGCATAAACACAGAAGAGCAGAGACCATCTACCTGAATGCCAAGTAAATTTGCTGTGATTACTGGTTTCACAAAGGAGAATCCATGAGTTCAGCTGTCTGCTGTGCTATGCAGGACTGCAGCGCAATGCTGAGGACAGAGTACTGTGTTTCCAACATGGCTTTTGAAGTGACGATAAGATTTTCTGAACTATGTAAACGTTGCCATTTCTCATAAGGCTCTTTTGAAGTTACTGAACTAATAAAAGGTAAGCACCTTTTAATTGATTTATGAGCATTTAATTAATTACAACAGAATGCTAATTAAATAAATAATATGGGTCCTTTAAATAAAGAATAAGTTAAATAATTAAATAAAATACTTTTGCAGTGAAAAATACCTGTTAGCAGCTATGATTCTGCACTAGAACTGTAATGTAGAAAACAACCCAAGAAACAACAACAAAGTAAAGGTAAAAACATATCTTTGTAACATATTTGTAAGAGTACTTCGGCATTCTGCACAAAAAAATATCGGCAGATTAATGTGGATGTTTTTCAAAGATAATTAAATTGAAGTGCATCATTTCTCATGATGAGTGTCTAATTACAGAACAGCAGAGTTGGATAGATAGGAAGTACTCAGTGCTGTAAAGACAATCAATACAACTGAAACAATTTCAGTAGTAGTTCTGGATCCTAAGATATGCTTAAATAAATAATAAGATTCTGGATAGGAAAACATAAATCACTGGCACTAGATTCAAACTGGTATTCTCTTATAGCTGTATACCACTCAGAGAGCTGATCCTATGTAGGATCTCTGAGTGTGGATGAATGGTGGTCAGCTTTTTATTTTTAATATTTTTGAGATCTGATAAATATTTCAACAATGACAGTGTCTGCTTCATAAGGCCATGATATTACTATTCTTTAGAAAATAAGCTTTAGTCATTGCATAAAGAAATGGTTTTGCAGTACCAAGCCTCAGTTCTGAACTGACTTTATAAAATATCTGGGACCCATGGGATGTCCTAGTGACACAGCCATTTTAGAAGAAGTATAATCGTATATGGATTTTCAAACTTAATCAGGAATCCTAAAAAATTCATGTCGCACCACGAAATCTCATCAGAGTTTACACATAAAAGAGCAGTCAAGACCAACAGAAATCCATTGCTTTTTAGACTAGGCAACTGTTGATTTTTTTTTCTTTTTAACATTTATCAATATTTCATATACCTTCTACACCTGTCTTATCAATACAGCTGAATTCAGTCTGTGTGGGAGGATGTTCAGTTGGCCTAGCAGATGGGTGTGCCATGATGGGAAGAACACCCCATTCCATGAACTGCAAAGGTTGTCATCTCACTATGATAATCTACACCCTGTTTTTCAGGAAAAGACACCTGTGACCTAATATTGAGAGTTGTGAGTATAGGAATTTCAGTTACAGAGTAACAACATAAAAATTGATAGGAAATAATATAACCAATGACACCAATGTTGACAAATGTTGCACCAGTGATATGGAAGAATAGTATTGAAAAGGCATGGAATAGAAATCGGATTTAAAAGAACGGGTAAGCACTGGACATGTTCATAAATCAGAAGTTTAATATACTGCTATATCAAAATGGATAACACAAATGGAAACAATAGAAGCTCTACAGAGTCACATTCTCTTGTTTATCTTCACCTTAAAGATGAACATTCTGTGTTCCATATCCACTGTGGCAGTGGAACATATCCACTGTGGTAATGGACAACATTCTTTTTTTGTCCAGACCTGCCTGCAAGTTTAACATACTCTGGACAAGCACTTTAAGGACAGCCTTTTAGGAAGAACTGGGAGCATATTTTCCTTAGTTGGTGTTTCTTCTTTGGTGCATAAAAGCCATGCTAACAGCTCAAGATGAATACTGAGTTTTCCTAAGCATGTCTAGTCTGTTACAAACAATTTTTTGAGTTCCACTGTTGTTAGCAGTCTGTAACATAGCTGCCATTGGAAACATGGCAGATAAAGTCAAGAATGAAGAAACTCCTTTTTGGAAGTAAGTGAGTTGTGAGCAGGCATGAAGACATCCACAATTTCCTTTTGATACAGTGTAAAAACAGTGTACTGTTTAATCTGTGTACTCTGTCTTCTAAAGTTTTCTGTGAATCTTTAGGTCTAGGCTCTGTATGAGATGAGTTTTTTTCTCTGCTTTTCTTCTTCTTGTAATTGATCCACTGATATTTCTCCATTTAAGACAGAAAAGAATTTGGAACTACAAGCATCCTTTAGGCTTTCTGTTAGGCAGGAGTCATTCAAAGCTGTTTGGTTTTTTTCTTTTTTCTTTTCTTCCTTTTTTTTTTTCTTTATTAAAAGCCAGATACTTCACAATAACAGTTCAATCCAACATGTTTGTTACAATTTGTTCAGGAGGATGTAGTCAAGTATATACTCAAAATGCAGGCTGAAATACTACATATTTCACAAAATGAGACTAGAATGTCAGTCTTCTCTCTGTCTTATCTACATCTCATTTCCTTTCCAGGTACTTTAGAGGTACTTCATGATTACAGATAATTATTTATTGGTAGTCATTTGTCATGTTCAAAGAGGTCTGAATTCTAGTGGTCTCAATTTAGAATAAATTGATTGCAATTTCTTGCTACAGTTCTTTAAATCTTGTTTTGAAAGAAAAAAAAAAAAAAAGGAGACTGAAATGGTCTTGATACCTAGCTGTTGAGTTCTTAGCTTTTTTTGAAAGTCTGTACACATGCCCTTTGCACAGTGAAGTGTCTTAATTTAAGTTGTTTTCAGTTGCAATTGAAGTGATCTGGAAAATGATAGCTCATGTGTCTTGGCTAATGACCAGTAACTTTTCAAGCCTTGGGGATTCCATTGTTTGCAATCATTGATCCATAGCCTAGTCTATAGTTTGTGGTTATGGAAGCAGGACACTAAGATCTGTTGAGACTGGCAAGATACAGAGACAACTTTGAATACGTTGAACTTGCCAAAGTAAACACTAAGGTATTAAAGAGTATAACTGTTCTTTAGAAAGCTAGGGCTGTGCAAAGGTGGAAATTTACAGGTGAATTTAAACTTTTTTTTTTTTTTTTTTTAATATATATTCCTAAACAATATTGTGGATCTGTCTCTTACCCTCTCAACCTCACTACTTATAAAATAGGGATAGTGATACTTCACATATTAAAACATGTTAACAGCGGGGGACATTTACAACTGTAATAATTTTGATCATCTAAGAAAGAGAAAATATCTCCAAAGACAAAAATTATATATACCTTAAATTGTGTGAGTTGAAATAATGTGGAATGTCAGTTAAAAATGTAATGCTGTAAATACATGTGATAAAACTGTTGTAAACATGTGTTACACACACATTTTAGGGAAATTTGCTTCATATATGAACTTCACACAACATCAAGACACTGAAGTTATGATTCTTCCCCTAATGATACATGTCTTTGTGTCCTTTATGTTAATAAATGATTATCACAGTTAGCTTCCAGTATAGAAAATCTCCAAGAATTTTGTCAGAGTTCAGGCTGAGCTGGGAAGTATCATAGCATGCTAAAACTTGCAGTGCTGGTGTTTCACAGCACTGTCATTTATAAATGACTATCTTTTAACAAAGAAAGGAGGGAACGGTTTAATGAGGAATTTTTTTTGTAAAGGACATCAGCTGCTACTAACTATACTAACTGAATAAACAATCTGATCCATTTGCCTACTTTACTTTCATATTTCCTTTTTCCTTGTGTGCAAAATTCAATTCTCCAGGTCTGTTTAATTATTTTGATCTTTCTTGCAGAATCAAAATACAGAAGGATGAAAAATAAATGACAAAATATAGATCTCTGAAAATAAAACTAAAAATCTTTTAATGGCCTGATGATTTTTGTTACTCAAATCTCTTATTTCTGTAAAATTTTCTGTACAAGGTCCCATTGTGCTAGGTGGGTTTGGGACATTTCTTAATGCATTTTGCACTTGTTTTTGAAATGTGCCTGACGAAACCATCTTGGAACTTAGAACAGGCAATGGGGGAACAAAGTCAGAGAGCCCATCCCTATAATAGATTAGGAGTTATCAGATTATTTAATTATTGTGTAATTTTGGATTACACAATAATAATTTGGTGTCTACATGACTTAGAGTTTATACTGGAATCATAAACAGGACAAATACACCTGTTTTCTCCTGCTCCCAGAAGGCAATGGAAACAAGTAAGGTACATAGACAGAAGTCTCTAGCACCATTTTAAACATCCTGCCTTAGATACCTTACTTGTTGTGACTGTTCACAACATATATAGTATATGTTATATCTGTATATAGTGCAGATGGTATGTTAGGCAAGAGCTATTCAGCTGACTGACTGCACCTGGTTCGGATACTGGGAAGCAGCAGATATCTCAGCTAACTGCAGCAGCGCAGGACTTATGGCAAGGTAACCTAGTTAAGTGAAACTCCCTGTGGGGAGCAAGCAACCTGCTACTGGCAGATTATCGGAGAAGTCAGAGTAGTTCCACTATCTCTTCACTGATAACATTTTTGGATTTATAGTATACCCTACCATATTACCTCATGATTTACAGGAGAGAAGCTGGCAGTTATGTGCACTTCCTCAAGAAGTACCAAGGATTTGTTCTAGATAAGTTTTAATTGTATGAGTTGCAAAAATAAATGTCATAAATGACTCTTAGGAAACTGCTAATCACAACTCATATTCATGTTTCCTAACATTAACAACAGGACATAGATACCTACATTACTAAACATCTGCAGAAATTTATTTCCTTTGATTGGCACTAACACACAAATCTTGACACCCAAGTTCAGTGTCAATCTTTCAGAAAAATGTAAAGATATGGAAGTATCACTCAAAATGTAGACCTACTCTTGAAATATTAACTACAAAGAACAGCTCTTATAAATGTCTTATAAAATTATGTTGTATAAAACACATATAGAAATATATATATATAAATGAAATAGATATTGATGTATTTAAATTTATCTAAAAATAATTTTATAGTATAATATCAAAAATGTATTTATTTTTGTTAGCTTTTTGATATACACACATATAAAATATTTAAAGTACAAAAATTGATATAGATGCATAATAATCTCCATAAATATGAAACATTCTATTACATTTAAACTTGAATTTCATCTCCATTGCATGAGATAATTATTTATAAAGCTTTGAACTGTTATTTATTTATTTGTTCACTTAATTCACTTTATTTATTTTAACAAAGAAAAAGATGTGTAATTTTTTAAAGACACCTTGCAGAGAAGAGGCTTGGAAAACAGCCGATATCCCCTGTAACAAAGTCTTTGATAAAAATGGTAACTTGTTTGTTTCCTATTGTGAACTTGAAGAGTCAGTGATCATGTGACATCAATATTTAATACTTTCCTACTAAATTCCTCTGCAAAACCTGCTTTCTGCTAAAAGTTTTCATCCTGGGCCACCTCCTGAGGGAAAATGGAAAACACATACCTTTTTCATAACCTCAAATATGCAGGTATTTCCATTAATGAAACAGACATTTTAAGCCGTATGGTACTTTTGGGGATGTAGTGAACATCACAGACTTTACTGGAAACTAGCTTTCCTAGACCTCTGGCAGATGAATTAATTCTCCAGTTCCTCTGCAGCAAGGTGTGGGTCACTAGGATAAAATTCTGGGCTGAACCTCTGAATTACTGTGCTGTGGGTTGCTTGGGGCCACAGGCTGATTTTCTGCTTGGAAAAAAACAGATCACAAGATGTCATTGTTCTTCCAAAAGAATTAAGGTCACGTACTACAGCTATCCAAGAAAAGTAGATAAAGATATACGTGATTTGTACCTTTAGAAACATAAAGCGGATGGCTTATCGATTGGTTCTATGCAAAAGGAAGCAGTATAATCATCTCTTACCGTAAAGTCTCCATATAATCTGATTTTAATTCTGACCTTACTTTTATCTCATCGTTCGTTGTATTGGTTTTAGTTGTATCCTGCTGGTTGTGAGGCTTTCATTTCTGATTTTTGTTTTTGGTGTTGTTATTGAAACACAGGAATAATTTATTTACTAAATTATTATTATACATCTTCCAGTTCTAGCATTCATTCTTTCAGTCTTAGTGACACTGAATGTTGTAACGGTAAGCTACTCTCTGATGTCTCAGAAATTGTCTTAAATTGTTAAGGACCTTTTGCTACACATGATCCTCAGGGTTTTAGTATGTTCTTTCTTTAAACTGATCACTACAAAAAGTAAAAAGGTTTTTGACTTGCCTAATAATATGCTTTAGAAGAAAATTACTAACATCCAGTACACTGTTACTATGAGCATTTAAGAAAATAAAAACAAGAAAGCTGAAGGTTTTTAATCTCAAAAGAGCCATAATTAATCATTTCCCTTGTGTATACCTAGTACACTTTTTTGGATTCCATTATTTACTTTCAAGTACAATGTTCAAATATATATGTTGTTTCTTCAAATGCATTTTCTCTTTAGGAAATAAACATTTGAATGGCAAGAACTCATTATATTTAATATATACCTGTGACAGTATTTAAGAAAACTACCGATGCTTACTCCTAATTTTAAAATAAATATAGAACAGTGATCAAATACAAACTGATAGTGACTTCATAACTTTGTACAGTGACTGAGAAAGGATAACAATGTAAAATGTGAAGAAGGCCAAATGAGACAGTGCAGAGAGATGGAAAAGTGGGGAAGAAATAGAATAGTATTTCAGTCTGAGTGGACTTTGGCATATCTTGATTTGTATGGAGGTGATTGTGGACTCAACCATTCCTGTTTTCTGTGGAGTAGTGTACAGTTTTTGTGATTTGGTACCACCTTGTTCCCACATTGTAGTCACCTTCTTCTGAGGATATTACTGATGCCAAAGTGGGCTGGACAAACCTCAGAGGACCTCTTCTGTCAGTTCTGGCTGGGCTTCTGAAAGATGGATTGACAGAGGCAAACACCAGGTCATTTGAGGCTGATTTGTGTTACATTCAGGATTGAGCATTAGTATCTCTTTAATTTAAGCTCTTTTACTATTATTTCACCGCACAATGCACTGCATGACCGTCCTTGCCTGAGGGTTCCCAAGTTGTCTTGCAGTTAAGACAACATATAGCAATAAAGGGGCAGAGCTACAGTACGCAGCTGAAAGAGTAAATTCTTCTGTCCTATTTTCTTAGGTTACATGCTTGAGTGTTTTATTATTTTGATTAACTCTAGCTGAAAGTCTTGAGCGGTTTCCTTACAAAGTGGCAAAGGGGAAAGGAGACCGAGGGCACCCCAAGGTAATACAGCTGACTTACTGTATTGGCATGGTTTTAGTTGGAACAGAGTTAATTTTCGTTACAATGACGTGTTTTGGATTTTTGATGAAAATAATGTTGATAACTCACTGATGTTTTAGTTGCCGCAGAACAGTGTTTATACAAAGCCAAGGACTTTCCTGCTTTTTGCGCTGCTCTGCCAGTGAGGAGGCTGGGGGTGCACCAGGACCTGCGAGGGGACACAGCCAGGACAACTGGCCCAGTCTGACCAAAGGAATGTCCTATACCATATGACATTATGCTCAGCAGTAAAAGCTGGGGTAAGGCAGGAGGAAAGGGCAATTTGGGGATTGACAACATTTGGCTTTCCAAGAAACTGTTGTGCATGATGAGGATGTTGTGCCTTACTGGAAGTGGCTGAACATCTGCCTGCTGATGGGAAGTGGTGAATGAATTTCTTGTTTTGCTTTGCTTGCATGTGTAACTTTTCCTTTAGCTATGATGCTGTCTTTATCTCAACCCATGAGTTCTCTCACTTTAACCTCTCTGATTTTCTCCCCTATCACACCTGTGTTGAGCGAGTGAGCAGCTGGGTGTTGTGGCTAAGCCACAACATGTATGTATTTGTTTTGGCAAAGTTTCTGGACAGAACTTTCAAAGCTTCTTAAAAAACTTGCTTGTGATAGCTTTACAACAACACTTAATAAGTCTAAGCAGATTTTTTTCTGAGACACTTGAATTGCAAATCACAAATCCAAGGTCTTACAACCTTGAAGTTCAAGTCAGATTATCTGAGAATATTACAACATGCACATGTGAGGCAGCCTTTACAAGCTTTAAGATCAAAGAGTCACTGTGCAACCTTCAGAATAATATCATACTGTCACTCAAACAAGCATAAGGAAGCAGCAAAAGTTCAGGCTTTCAAGCAAACTTTAGGACTCCTTTTGTGTAAATCATTTTGACCAGAGAAATCTTGTATGAAAAAAAAAAAAAGTTCCTAGCTTAGCACATATCATAACTTTCTTCTTAACGAAACAGGGAAAAAATGAAACAAAACAACTAGATTTACAATTACATTTTGTGTATGTATTCTAAAGTTAAAATATTTCTTGATACGTCTCTTTTCAGTCTTGTATTTTCAGTCTCAGGTTCCTTAGTCTCCAGGGTCTGAGCAGTTATGCTTTGCATTATCTCTCTCTATTCTAACGTTGAAATGTGGCATAGTTTATTAAAAAAAAAAATAATAATAAAAAAAAAAATTTTTGATTGTTAGAAAGTCCAGCAGAGTCCATGAGATTATTTATGTTTACTATACAGCAGGTACAGAAACATTTTGCTAGGAAGGGTTGTAGAGTTCTACCTCAGTGCAGTGGCTACTTTATTAAAGATTCATATTGCAATAAAAGGAATCTAGTGCAGATGTATTTTGAATGGAGGATGGTTCCTATTTTTTCTTGCATAGTTGTCTGATTTTGCTGCACTAGTCCTCTATGAATCTATTTCCCAATTTTTAGCATTGCCTTTCTACATAGGAACAAACTCTTCCTAATTTTGTATCTTAGTCTTCCTAACTGTCAATTTTCTTCTTAGACTTCTGTTTTCTATTCTGTTGGCTTCTTTTAGGCAGTACGTTTGCTTAGACTTTCTAAATGAATGCTACCACTACTTCTGCTCAGTTTTCCTATTGCATCCTTTATCTGAGCATCCCAGAATTCTTTTCAGAATTGAACTAAAAGTGAGTTGGCAGGCATCATTGCAGCTTCATGGAGGGTGATGACAGAGGTACCCAAATGGTAAAGATTTTGTCCAGTGTTGTAGAGGATGCCAATGACGGAGGAGAATAAAACATTCCTGCACTATAGCTTCTATAGTTCTGACCAGCAGATAACTCTGTTCCTTTTGCCCCCGGTTTTCCATTTGAACTGATGAAAATCCACCTCTGGCTTAACTATGCTCAGTTCTCTGTTCCCCTTCTAGACCTTCTACAGTTCAAATCTAACATGTAACATGTAACAATTTGTAAAAAAACAATGAAATAAGAACATACCATTATTATATTATTTTTATTAATAATATGGACCTATATTTTACATTTCTTCTTTCTTTTTGAGATTTTAAAATGAATTCTGATCATTAAAGTTGAAATTGTCCAAATGATTGGAAGCTTCTGCAACTCTGAAGGTAACAACGTAATGTCATTTTCTGAGTCCAACATATTTATTCCTTTTCTATAGAACTGTGAATGGAAAGAGCATCAAGTTGGTTAATCCTTACAACATCATTACATATATAGTAAATTTCAAAATATGTCAAAGCTGATGAAGGAAAAAAAATCCCTGTTGGGAGAAGATTTACATTTGGATAGTGCTTTCAGGAGTACAGACACACTAGTTTTCTAACATCTTTGCACCTTGAATTTGCTCTAAAAGCTCATGTTAGTGAAGATAATTTATTGCCAGAATGTTCAAAATTAGAATTTAAATCAGATCTAGACACTGAAAAAATTCAGCCATCTACCAATTTAGCAAATGTCAAAGGGTAGAAACTCATTTATTGGGCAATTTGTTTTGATGTTATAGACTCAATATTTGGGGATTTAACAAATATTTAGTAGCTATCTAAGCTATAATACTACATCTATTTTTCTTATTAGGATCTGCTTTGAAATAATTTCTTATATGAAAAAGGTACTTGAACATTAGTGTCTTCCGTGTCTTCCTTTAAAGCAATTGGAAATCATAATGAGGTTGATGCAATAAGCCAGGAGCATGCTTGTTGTTTCTGTAGACAAAGCAGGGAAAAATTATTCTGCACCATTTTGGTAAATGCTGATTTAGTGTCTCTAGGACAATCTCATGGCACATGAGCAGTCAGAATTAGTGCTAGTGACTGGCTAAGATTCTAATAATAATTTCTTAATTAGAAGATGTTCCTGGATGTACTTCTAGTGATAATAATATTCAAGGAGACTTATCGGTATCATTATCTCCTTCCACTGGTCTCCACATCTTTCCTTCAGAGCAGTTTCTCGAGCATTAAACTGCAATACAGTCATAATGTCAATGCATACACAGCCATTTCATGCTCTTCCCTTTATTAGCCTTGAAAACAGCAGTGAAACAAATGATAGCCTTTGTAAGGTCATTATCTTTTTTTTTTTTTTTTTTAAACTTTGAATCAAACATTAGTAGATGCAATTTGCTATTGAACTGCTTACAACGTTAATGTTGCACTTTTTTTGTGATGAGCTGAATATATCCATTTCATAGATCAAATAAAAAGTGATGTTGGTCATGTCCATTTCACAAACAAAGATTATAAAAGCTGTAGTTTCAAAAATTCTTGACTAAATGCAAGCCTGTAAGTACTATCTGTTTATTAGGAGTTGAGAATGATGATGGAAAAAACTTCTCCTTTCTACCTGGAGGAAGCATAACTGTGTTCACAGCTCTTAATCCTTGCTCCCTCTCTTTTTTTTTTTTTTTTCATTCTTTTGTCATTGTTCCAGGGAAATGTCAAACCAGGTGAGTACCAGCTGCCATAGAGATAGAATACTTTAAATCTGGTCAGGCAGAGACCACATTCAGTATAAGGCAGAGATCTACAAATAGCTAGTTTTTTGAATTCAATATTTGAATGGAAAAGACAGCAGTCTCCTTTATATATCTCCCCTCCATCTCCAAAATTTAAATTTATGCTTATCCTGCTATTGCTTCCTGATCAATATCTGGAAATAGAAAGAAAAAAAATAATCATTATTATGAATCAGGTAATTATAGTGTTCCAAAATACAATATATATATATATATATGTTATATACACATAATGTATGCATATATATGTATATATTAATATATACTATATATATTAATTAGTATATATATACTAATATATACATATTAGTATATACTTATATATTAGTACATATATACTATACATGTATATATTTGTGCACGTATATCCTAATATATATATATGTATACATACTATATACACATACTATAGGAAGACAATGTCTTGTCCTAAAAGCTTCATTCCTTAAGTATTCCCCAGTAGGTGGAAAAAAAAATTGGGCACAGATATTTGATTGTTTTCATCTAGAGCTTATGAGCATTCACATGATGTTTAAATGCCCTAGAAACCATTATTTTCTACTGACCATGACCAGCGTTAGAAACTTGAATCTCAGTATAGACACTTACATAAATTGATATTTATCAATATCAAAAGTTTGGGATGAATTTAATTCTTACATTTGATCAGGGTAGACTGAATTTCTGGTCTGAGAGCTTATGTGGTGACCCTGAGAGACAAGGAGAAAGTCTTTCCACTAAATCAAAATGTATATGGTTATCTCAGCAAGCTTTTACATTAGTCCTTTGAAATGAATCAGAAAAAAAATAAAAAAATAAAAAAGTGTATGCATCCATGCAATATTCAAAAACGATTTTTTCATGTGAGTTTTTTTTTTTTTTTCCACCTAATTACACTTGGATGTACACTGTTGAGATAATAACATGCTGAAGCATTGAGAAATATTTTAAATTTTGTGACAAGTCAAATATCCTACCATATATGATTAATCAGAGTTTTGTGCTGGAAAATTGTACTGTATGTTGAAGTGCGAGAAAAAGCAGTAGAAGTTGTCTTGCTAGAAATTAGGACAGTTGTCAGCAATGGGACATTTGCATTAGCTTAGTTTAGCTAATTAGTTTAGTTTAGAAGTCAGGAAAATTGGTTAGCTCTAACAGGTATATCTCTTCTTTGTATTGACACAGTGTGAAAGACAAGTTTAACTTTCAGGTGTTTAGAGAAAATTGGAATATTATTTATTCAGTCTGTTGCACATATTTTGCTTTTGTTAGTTATTAGTTATTAGTCTGAAACATTGTCAACTCACAGTAAATTAATTAAAGTTGAGGAAATAAAGAGTAACCGATTAAGATACTACAGTGAAAGTCAAGTGAGTACAATAAAGTAACATTATACTTTGCAATGTTGAAGGGTAGAGCCTCTCTGATAGTATAGGAGGAAAAGATTGCTGTAGTTGCACATAATAGGTTATGTTTAAGGAAAGAAGGGTAATTTAGTACAACTTGGTCAAGGTTCCCTACTAAACTTTCATGTATTTGGACAAGTTGTTACTAGCAAGTTTTAAAGGCCACAGGATGTTTAGCAGCTGAGATACCTACATGCTATTTGAAAAGCACAATGTTAAGACTTTGTCATGCCTTTGAAAAGTTTGACCTGATGTCTTTCTGTGCTTTAACTCTGTAGTTATGAGCTGAGAGTAACATAGTACATCATTGCTTAACTGAGACACTGTGAGGGCAGGTTTTAAAGGTTTATGCAGCTTTTGGTGGAACTTTTTGCAAATACTAAAGACAGTATTTCTGCTGCTCTAAGAAATTGCATGTAAATGTTAACAGAAGAAACTACTGACACATTTGTGCACAATAAATTATCTAAGTCAATGATGGACAAAAACAATCACTTCCTTGCTACAAGTAGAGAGGAGAAACCCATCTGCCTTGCAAATGCTGAGAAAAATAGTAAGTCCATGCACCAAAATGACATATTGCTACTTTGTCATTCTGATGTCATTCTAACAACAAAAACGTTAATATTTCACTTATTTCCCTCCCACCCCCACCCCCCTTTTCCTCTAGTATCTTCTTGGATGAATGCGTTATTTCACGGCTGTATTTTACACTCTACTAAATTTCTCCTGTAGGTTTCTGTCATGGATAGAATTAAGGTTTTTCCTTTGTACATCGGAGCCTCAAGAGGGCGATATATGCTCTAATTTTCACTGATATATAATGGATGTGCATACACTGTTCTGTAATTTTGTGCAAATGGTTACCGTAAAAAAATAAAAATCTAGGTTCTGTAGTAATTGTCTTAAACATTGCTGTTTATAGCTGTGATATATTGTGTTTGGGAAAAAGAAAGAGAATATTTAAATGGCAGTTATCTGCATGACCTAGTGGTAGTGAAGACTAGCCAGAGCTTTGCACATAAGTGTGCAGGAAGAATGAATGTTTAAAGGAACTTGTAAAACACAAGTGCAACCTTTTAAACTTGCACAGCATTTTTTTTTCCTCTCTCTTTATCTGCCTTCAGCTGCTTGCTTATCTATGCATTTGTACCTTTCACTGCTCTCCAATCTGAGCATCTTCTGCAGCCTAGCTATAAACTCAGGTCAAGTGATTAAGGTCAAGGATTTTGTCATCTGTTACATTGAACTGCCCATTTTCAGGATTTTTTTTTTTCTCAGATGTTTTAAAGCTCTGGCAGGCAATTTTATATATACTGTTTATATATACTATTTTATATAATATTCAAAATTACTTTTTCAGTTCTTTTCTGATTATGATCAATATGCAGGATCCAGCTGAAAAAGGGGCACAGAAACATAGGGAGGTCTCCTCTCAGTGAGGGGCAAAGTCTGTGCTGGTTCCTTCAAACAGGTTACAGCTGCTGGGTATCAACAAACTGCAAGATGGTTAAAAAAATCTGATTCTTCCAGTTTCTTCCGGACACTTCTCTATGTCAGAAACAAAGTATATATGTGACATGATTACTTAAATGATTTCATAAGTAGCAAAAAAGGGTATTCTTCTCCTCAGAAAAACAGTTGTCAGTCAAAATTTGTAACATTCAATATTTTCTTTTTTGGTCTTCTCTAATCAGAGCCTTCTTGCATCCAGCAGATGCTGAGTGTTCATAACTCCCACTAACCTCAGCAGGGATTAAGGGTTTTTAGCATTTTGTGCAGGATAAAGCACTAACAGAGCTCAGGCACTAATAGCATATGTTTTCAGGGGACTAAATGAACTGCATCTCCCATTGACTTTGCTTGGAGCTGAGAGTGCTAAGAGGCACTGAAAAATACAACTGTCATAGTGATGCTTCCTAATAACAGCTGGAGATGGGGAACTGAAGAATTGAGAATAAGCAGAAAAGGCTGTTCAAAAAAAAAAAAGAGGTGCATTAAAGAGACATCATTAAGTTGGAAAACTTTATTAAAAATTAGGAAGCACCAGAATTAAAGGTTGTTTTCAACAGCTTAATCCAACTTTATTGCATGTATGTTATAACAAAGTATTTCATTTCCTTCTATTTTTTTTGCAAAGGTACCTCTGCCTGGTAAGTGCACAGATTGCTTCTCTAATGAACATTTATTTATTATGTTACTACATCTAATTTGCCTTATTTACTGCATCCTAGTCAAAATTTTCTTCAAGGAGGGTATTTTAAATTTCCACGGGGTCTTTTTTTTTTTTTTTCCCATGTTTATTACTATAGTAGCCAAACAGCATGAAATGTAAAGTCAGAAATGTTGTGGTAATGTGCATACATATTTAAATATATGGTCACCTGCTTTGGCTATCAATGGCACTGGATGTATAACACTGAACTGTAGCTCCAGGGTTCATACAGCAACTGGTGACAGCAGTAGGTTGTCAGTCTGCTAATGTGTTTTCTCTATTTGCTGATGATAGAATCGTAATGAAATTCAGAAACGTCCAGTTCAATTCCTGTATCTCATGTAATGTGCTGTCATGAGCACACAACTCTATTCTTTTCTTTTCCCTTGTTCCAACCATCATCCTTCTTGACCCAATTTCTCTCTCCCAGTCCTGCTGTCTTTATGTTCTCTCTTTCAGTCTCTTCCTCGGGCTACACAACCTAAATCATCTACATCACCAATGCAGCTGTGCCATATGATCTATAGAAGGCCTAATGTCCCCTTATTCTATAAATACTTTTTCATCCTAATTTTATTCCCATGTCCTTGTTAGGCCAACACATTTCTGTGTCTTCTATATATGCTCTTTTTCCTGAATTGTCTGTTCATTTAAACAAATTCACTGCTGCTGGCTCTTCCTTCTATATTTTCTTCATTCTCTGTGGAGACTTGAAATTCTGCCTGTCAGAATCCATTTAATCCACTGATCCACCTAACATTTTTCCAGTCTATTTGCCTAACCAGTCACAGTGTCAACAATCTCCTTGTCAAACAAGTGCTAGATACTTGATCTCTACTCAGCCTCTCAGCAAGCACTACCCATTTGTGTCCAGCCCAACCTTTTCCCTCCAGGACACTTAGTGTCAGCATTTTGACTCAGAGCTCCCTCTTCCCAGTGACAAATTTCAAATACTTTTGCAGCCACAAGCTTTTCCTCCCTTGTATGCTCCCTTCCCTTCAGTCACAGATTGGATAGGTTGGTTTGGGACCAGACCCACTCCCAGTCTTGCTTCATGTGCTAATCTGAAATCCTGCTCGTTACATTTCCTCCACCTCTCTTTCTCCTTCAGTCTTGCCAGATGCCTTTCTGAAAATGACTCTTACTTATTGCTTATTATTAGCAGAGGAAAGAGAAGCAACCATAAACTACGCCGAAGGGCAATTATACTGTTTGTTGTTGTTTGTGAAACAGCTAAAAGAAGCAAGTCTTGTTCAGATTTGCATTAGAACTTGCATTAGAGCTTGTTTCATTGCCCAGTTTTCTTCTGAAAAGGGTTTTAGTGGTTGTAAGAAATGAAAAGAAAACATATGTAGTAAGAATTAAAATTTTGAAGAATTTAACAATAGGACACAATGCAAAGGTGTGAATAACTGTTTTTAAGTAACTTACTCACTTGTGTAAAAATGGGTTCATTTTCCAAAAGATGATTATAAGCATAATTTCTACCACTAAGCCACCACACTGCCAAGTTCCATAGTACTAGTGTGATGGAGAAAAGAGTCACCGTAAGTTTTAACATGAATGAAATAGGGTAGTTATCTACAGAAATAAAAATACATATTTTTGCTTAAGTCGTCTGGAAAAAAAGTCATCTTTACTGAGCCACCACTAAAAATTTCAGCTCAACTTGTTTCAGTTTGGCAATAAGAAGTAATTATAAAAAACTAAGAATAGAAATTTACTATGGACACCCAGCTAATCTTTCTTCCATATTCTAATAACAGATTTACCCACTATTTTCTCCAAGCTCTTTTTTTTTTTTTTTTTTTAAATGCTTTTAGAGGCTAGGACCTTCTCCCCATTCTTCTGTATTATTGACTGAAAAAAATAGACCATTGCTGAAAGATTAGAGGGACACAACTCCAAAAATGAGGTAAATGAAATGTTAGACAGATAGCACTTTTTATTTTTTTATTTTTTTTATTTTTTTAATGGATGAATTTACCTATGCTGTTCTAATTTTAACTCCAATCCCCTAATTTCCATTAAAAGTCATTAAAAAGTCAGTACCCTAAAACCATACCATCTTTCATCTGTGTACTTTCTTGAAGGTCAAAGCTTAAAATAACTGTCAAGCTTCTATAACCTAGTAATCATTTTCTGCCTTGAGGTGGTTTCTTCTGCAATCAATGTCAGAAAATGTACAATTATAAATGTTTGACAATGGTTGTTTTTGTCCTCCGTGTTACCTGAAGATGCTGGATATATCACATTGTTCATTTTTTACAGGAAGACTACAACTTTGCATCATATTAAATACAAACTGCAAAACATGCAGAAATTGCAGACTGCTTTTTACAGAAAAAGCCATCTAATTAAAGTCTATCACATAAAATGGATTCTTTTTTTTTCCTTTTTTTTTTTTTTTTTTTTTAAGGCATTCTAAGATGAATATTATTTAATCTGATCCAGAGTAAACAGTTTCTCCATAAAATGCTGTGAATGCCTCTGGAAGTTTCATACTCCAAGAAAAAGACAGGTCAGGAACTTTGAAACATAATTTTAAGGGGATCAGTAAAATCTCCTTGGCAGATAAATGTGCTACAGCTGAAAAGTTTTGCAAATAATGACTTCATTTTAATTTTCTGTCATATTTGACACTTTTTAATGATATGTTTTTCTATGCTGCATTAACAGTGGTAGTAGCAATAGCAGCTGCATTACTACTGCTATGTTATTGTCTATTAGTTTATCAGACATTGTTTACACAGTGTGAATACCAGGTTCAGGGGACAAAACATGAAGAATGAATTTTCTTCTTCTTTGGGGGAAAGAGACATAAACAGATTGAGAGAGATCTAGGAGAAAATTTAGAAACTGAAACATTCTGTCAAGAAAGTACAAAGTCCCTGTTCCTAAACCCAGCCTAGCTGTCTAATCCTACCTAATATGGTAATCCCTCACAGTATGTGGGGAGGATATAAATTTGTTCTTGTTCCTGGAAGATCAGGAATATGATCAGAAATGCCTTAAAGATGTTATGTGGTTGGTATATATTTCTCAAATTGCATTTCTTCCCAAAACATCCTGGTCACCCTGCATACAGCCAGGGATAGAGGCCAGGAATGAGGCCAGGAAGCTACCAAAGTGCAGTATCTCCACAGAAGGACCTGTGAATGCATTGGTTGTCTTACAGCCTGTTTGTGCACAGACTTCCCAGACGAGGGTGAAGCTGGTAGAATCAGACATGACTAGAAAAGCAATTAAGAAACCTGCCTGGAAGAAACAAGCTTCTGGAAGCCAGGTAATAACAGTGGTTTACTGAATCAGGGACTCACAGACTTGTTCCTTCCTTCCCCACTACCACTCCAAAGTGGGCTTTCGGTAAAGGGGCTTAGCATAAGTTTCAGTAGCAACCTTTGCTATTGCTATGCTTTCATACCTCTGCTTAACATTTATTTTGCTTCCTTCATGTTACAGTTAGGAGACCTGAACTTCCGGTTACCCCCTGATACTAAAATCTCCTGAGACAAGAATATTTGTGGCCGTATTTTTGCAAAACAATCCAAGTCCTTATTGGCTTAAAACAGCAAAGATTTGCCCATTTTTTTAATTAAATATGGGACCTCTTTTCTGTGTATGTGGAAATTGTTCAACAAGATTGTAACGACCAGATGAATATTTGGGTTCCAGCTGGGCTGTGTCTCTTCAAAGCCCTAACTACTGTAGGAGTGCAGTGGTGGGTGGTAACAAGTGGAAAGTCAGTGTCCCCAGAAAAGCATCCATGATTAGCTTTGTTAGGGCATAAAGCCAAAATGAGTGTTCTGGGTATGGCTGGGATTCTTGAACAGAACAGTGGAGATAGATACTTTGATTTGGCAGATTTGCAATTTACTCTGCTCTGGCATGTCTTTCCAATAGCATGACTTAACAGACAGCATCATTCTCTCATTGTTTTTGTTGTGCCATTTCAGTGAGCCTTTCTCTGAGCTGGATAGGATTGCTTTAGGAGCACATGAGTAACTGAAGTCAATACTGAGCAGATGGGCATGGATTTGAAAACTGAATTTCACCTCCCCTTCTAGCCAAACTTGAAACAAAAAGGTTTAGGATAAGGGCTGATTTTTTTTTCCTTTTTTTTTTTTTTTTTTTCCTCCTTTTTCTTGTCCTGTTCCATTTAAAGCCTGGGAATGAAAGGGCTGAATTCAGAATATTACTAACTCTGGATCTGGATCTCTCCTAACATTTCTTTGGTCATTCACAAGGAAGAAGATCCAAAGATCAATAACAAAACTTGTATTTTAGAGCCAATAGTGAAACTTGCTATATTCACTTTCAAGTCCCTGAAAGTGGATATAGTAAGTTATATATTATAGATAGTTATATATTATAGATATATCATTACCAGAATTGGCTACCTGAGCTTGAGGTGAGGTTTCCATTTTTAAAAATCATTTGTGGAAACACTTGATTTCTTTTAGAAAACCTGATCTTATTTTATTTTTTATTATTATTTTTTCTTATATGATGCACGTTTTCATAAATCAGAGATGATAAAAATACACAAAACTGAGTTGTGTTCAGTGAGTGGAGAGTTTCGCTTTGCTTGAGCTGCAGAAGATATTTATGCTAACGAAAATATTTGGACAGCTGTATCAGAGCCATGCATTTCAGGCTGTTTTGATCAAAGTTGTGTCAGCAATTCTGTTTAAACCACACTTAAAATGTTATAGTTTAGCACAAGGTAAAAGATTACACTAGCTTCAAACCTGGCACTATGCCTGGGAACAATATTTTAAACCCAATTCGTAGCAATGTCATAGGCCACTTTAAAGTTTTTTTTTTTTTTTTTTTTTTTTTTTTTCAGAAACATGTTAATCTGCATTAATTTATGAAGGAATCTTAGTTTACTAACCCACCAGACCTAGAATATCACAAGAGAGTACACTAAATTCTTAATGTCAAGTGAATAATATTTTTACTTCCGAGTGATCAGACATATACATATCTATGTTAATGGCTGGAAATTCACAGTCTTATACCTCTAAATAAGTCATGTAGTACCTCTTCACTGTTCTTTACTCTCTGTTACACACAAAGTATAGTACATGAGTCTGCCTTTAATTTTGGCAACAATAATCATCAGTCATATAATTGAAGTTATATGCACGTTTAAAGCTATGGAAGTTCTGACATTAAGAGACTATTTTTTTTTTTTTCCAGAATCCCCATCAGTCTTTGGTGAATGATAAAATAACGGAAAATTAGATTAGCTAACAAAAGTATAATGTAATATGAATTTAAGAAGAATCCTTTGATTTTCAGGAACATAAAAAGGTTGTACTATATATAATGCCATTTTGTTTACACATAAAATTTATATATAATATATGAATATATATACATTAACTACACATAGACTGTTTATTTTCTAATCACAGAGGGCAACAAAAGTAATGCTCAATTTTGTTGTATTGTGCCAGTTTCATCTGTCAAAAGAAATTACAGTTCTGAAGTGGAAGGAAACTTAAAACATATTTTAACCTATGATCCAATTAAGATCAAAATTGTAAAACAATGTCTCTCAGAGTTTGTGTTTCAGCATTTATACTGCAAGAGAAAAGTAGATGAATAGGACTTAAGTGCATCATGATGTATTGATATATATGATATATGAGTATATATAGTATATCATATAATATATATGATTCTATGATTCTATTGACCAATTCAATAATCCGGTTAGCTGGCACTGTAGTTCTTAGTGCATAGAACTTTCCTGAAATATTGGCCAGTGAATAATGACCATTCAATCAGACACAGAAAAGTGAAAAGGCCAAGATAGTTTCCCATTACTACACTCTATTTTTCTTGACATGATATTGTTAGAAATTAAATTTTTAATGTTTCTTATGTTGGACGAAGACAGTGAAAAGAACAGGAAATGACACTTGATTCTTCTATTGTCCTGGCAAAGTCTGTAATGAGCATGGGTTATAGTACGACTGTCCTTCTTACAATTTTGAAACTGTAATCTGCATATCTTTTCTGCTTGTCACATCCAATTTATTCTAAGGCATGTGTTACACAAGATCACATTTCTATTCAGCGGTAGCCTGAAGTTAACAAAGATTATGGTTAAACTCTTTCTAATGACTGTATAGAACTAGAAAGATCCTGTCATGTAATCTTTCTAGAGGATATACAATTACCTATGGGGGGAAAAGAATATTAACTGATAGAACAATTATGTATTTTTCATTTTTATTTTCAAGCTTTTTTGAGAGCATTCAGATTAACGTCAGACTATGATTTGAAACTAGAAAAATAAGTGAGAGCATGAAAATAATAGAGATACAATTAAGCAATACTCCCCAGAGCAACTATGTTCTTTCAGCAGCAGGTGTAGAAGGAATATGTGTAATATCAGGATGTAGACAGAAAGACTTTGTTAAAATGCTAGCCACCACAAATCTCTTCTACTGAAATCAGAGCACTTTGCAAAAGTCATATCTGTTTACTGAGCAAAACAAAAGCAGAAGTTAACAATCTCTGAAAAACTGAAAAAATTTCAAATCAAAATGCCCATTTCTAATTTTATCTTTTGCATTTTTATTGTGTAACACAGTGAAAATTAGCTTTAACAGACTAAAATAAACAAAAAAAAAAAAAAGAAAAAAGGAGAAAAAGAGAAAAAAAAAATTTACTAAGTAAACAACTGTACCTCTTTTTCTCTCACCCAGAAGTTTTTCCTTCTTATTTGAAATTTAGATTGCAGAGCTCCGCTTATCAGTGCAGTGAGTCTGGAAGAGGTTGGGGGAACTTTAGGAGGACATATCTAAACAAAGACCCTTTGTGGAGTTTCCTTCCTTGGAAATGTTCAAAAGTTCCCTGGAAATAGTCCTGGGAAGCTTGATGTAGGTGTAGCATGTGGGTTGGACCAGATGATCTCCAGAAGTCCCTTCGAACCTCAACTGTTCTGTGATTCTTAGTCTTGAGGATTTCAGTGACAACTAATGTTCAGCATCCATGAATACAGAAATAACGAAGCTAAAGAAGCCATCAGGGATTTGCATAATCCTCTCACTGGCTTTTCAGGTTCAGAAGAGAAGGTGGAGAGTAGCAGGTCAGTTAATAAATACATCTGTGCTTGTGTACTAATTCAAGGACCACTGGGAATAAACAGACAAAGGCAAATAGTGACTTTATTGCAATAATCATTGAAATAATAAGTGAAAACCTTCCAATGAGGCAAATCTGGTAGACAGAAACATTTTGAAATGGACAAAATCATTCAAAGGTTAGAGGTTGGTGGGACTTTTTCCCAGTCTTTAGTTAAAAAGGGAGTACAACAGGACATGCAATGTCCAAACATATTCAGGGTGACCTGATGAAGTTTTCTGTATTTAAGCTGGAGAAATCAACTGATGCATGAAGAAGATTCTAGGGGATTCTTTTAGATCTGTTTGAGACCAATAGTCAGAGAAACACTGGTAATATCAAGAGGTGAAATAATTGCTTTGAGAGTGAAGTCCAACAAAAGCAGAATTTTACAGCAGGATTCTGAATTTTCGAAAGGAAGATTTGAATGAAGTCAGTCAGGTTTGAAAGACTTAGGAACAAGCTGGTCCAAGTGACAAAGTGCCATCCTTAAAGAAGAGTAGAAATAAAAGCAAGACTGAAGTTGGAGAAAGACAAGGCAACATGATAGGAAGCTAGTGTGACTATTTCACTGACCCTACCACTTTGCTGAAACCAATTTATCTTATACATGTGTGCACACATAAAAACATACAGGAAGAGGGCATCAGATTTGGTTACTAAAAATACATATAATGAGATGACATGAAAATGCAGGAGCAAAATCAGAAAAAACAAAGTGTGTAATCGCATACAAGAAATCAGACAAAAAACGTCCAATAATTAATTCTATATGTACATTTGTAGTAAGGGCAGAACTGGTTTGCTAATCAATAGAATATGAAAAATATTAGCAAATAATTGAGTGAAAACTGAGTGCATAATGCTATTTTTTTTTTTGTTTACATGAGGCTTCACTGAAAAGGTCAGCTAGTAAGTTGACTATTGTACCTAACACTAGCAAATCTATTGCTTTAACTTTGCCTGGGGAACTACAGTTTAGAGACAGTTTAGTTTACATTTTACAGTTTTGCTTAGGCTTATTAGCTGTTTTTTTCACATACAATATGAAGTTCATCAGGCCCAGACAATTTGGAAATATTTCATTTTTCTTAAAAAGCTATCACATTTGCAAATATATGGAGGACCTAAAACTAAAAAGACCAGAAAATGAGAAAATGGCAAATATAATACTTATCGTAAACAGAAGAAAAGAAGGATCACAAATGGTTTTAGCTTCCAGACAAAATATTTGACTAGCTTTCTTTAAAGGATTTGTAAGTGCCAGGAACAAGTAATCTCATATAATTCTTTCTTCTGTTGTAAAAGGCACAGAGATATATTGTGTCACGAATTCAGGAAGGTTTTTGATGTTACCTCACAAGGAATTCTCCAAAGACTGATGTAAGTAACAGTATTATATACCTGAAAACCTACAGGAAAATCATATTAGAGAATAACTATTAGTGGTCCTATTGGTGGTACCATGAAAGTATTAACCTGAATTCTGCAGGGTCCTTGGAATTATGCTTGTCAATATTTTAATTGATTGGATGTCAGAGAGTATTCTTAATCTATAGACAACGCTTAGCAACACGGTATTGGATGCTGCAGCAAATGGGACGATAGGCATGGAAATCAGAAAGATTCTTGAAAAGTTCAGTTATGGCCAGAAAGAAGTAGATGTTATTACTCAGAGTATCTGGTAGTATACTCAGTCGGGAGGAAATACAGTGTAGGGAACAATGGGTGTATTTACGTTGATTTACACTATTCTTTTTTATCAAAGTATGATGGAAGTATGTCTGCTACCTAAGCAGTGTCACAGTGAAGAAGAAGGCGGGGTGTGTTCACTTCTAAACATTTTATAACTGGTAGATCACATGTTACATATAGCTGTGCAATACAGTAATACAGCTCAAACTGTATTTCTGTTTCTGCAGCACTCCGTTTTTTGGTAGTCACCTCTGTTCAAAAATGGGGAAGGTATTGCCGTAGGATAAAAAATTCCTGTTGACTCAGCTCTGCTAAAACTATGCAACGACAACACACAGCTTGCACAGATGACACTGATCTTCCTGATGGTCTTTCTGATTATTTGTTAGCTTATTCCTCTATTTTTAAGACATGCTACTTTGAATATAAGTAAAGAATATAAAGTAACAAATTCAACTGGAGTTACCTTTTGAGTCTTGACAGCTTCCAATTTTTCTGTTCTCATCATTGGTATTTTCCATGGTTTTGGCTGGAACATAGTAAGTTTTCTTTGAAGAGGATTGACAGAGGCAAACATCAGGTCATTTGAGGCTGATTTGTGTTACATTCAGGATTGAGCATTAGTATCTCTTTAATTTAAGCTCTTTTACTATTATTTCACCGCACAATGCACTGCATGACCGTCCTTGCCTGAGGGTTCCCAAGTTGTCTTGCAGTTAAGACAACATATAGCAATAAAGGGGCAGAGCTACAGTACGCAGCTGAAAGTGTAAATTCTTCTGTCCTATTTTCTTAGGTTACATGCTTGAGTGTTTTATTATTTTGATTAACTCTAGCTGAAAGTCTTGAGCGGTTTCCTTACAAAGTGGCAAAGGGGAAAGGAGACCGAGGGCACCCCAAGGTAATACAGCTGACTTACTGTATTGGCATGGTTTTAGTTGGAACAGAGTTAATTTTCGTTACAATGACGTGTTTTGGATTTTTGATGAAAATAATGTTGATAACTCACTGATGTTTTAGTTGCCGCAGAACAGTGTTTATACAAAGCCAAGGACTTTCCTGCTTTTTGCGCTGCTCTGCCAGTGAGGAGGCTGGGGGTGCACCAGGACCTGCGAGGGGACACAGCCAGGACAACTGGCCCAGTCTGACCAAAGGAATGTCCTATACCATATGACATTATGCTCAGCAGTAAAAGCTGGGGTAAGGCAGGAGGAAAGGGCAATTTGGGGATTGACAACATTTGGCTTTCCAAGAAACTGTTGTGCATGATGAGGATGTTGTGCCTTACTGGAAGTGGCTGAACATCTGCCTGCTGATGGGAAGTGGTGAATGAATTTCTTGTTTTGCTTTGCTTGCATGTGTAACTTTTCCTTTAGCTATGATGCTGTCTTTATCTCAACCCATGAGTTCTCTCACTTTAACCTCTCTGATTTTCTCCTTCATCCCATCTAGGGAGAGTGAGCAAATGTCTTTGTAGTGCTGACCTGCCTGCCAGGGCTAAACCATGACAGTTCTTTTTCGTGTCCAACATGGTGCTGGAAGGGTTTGAGATGTGGACAGGCTTGGTTGCAGTGTGCAGTGTACGAGACCAAATTTATAGATCTTAGAGTGTTTTAGCTGTTAATTGACAGGCTCCTGTCCTTGCCACGGGCCTTGTTTGCCTTACTGTATGCTAGAGTCTAGTGCTTGTTAGTAGCTGCTTTTCCTTCTTCTGTTTGCTCTACTCCTTATCATCTTGCTTTACAGTTTTTGGGAACATTTTGATTACAGCTATGGTCATCCACCTGGGCTGGCTGATGGCCAGGGCATCACTGCTGTTCCTGTGTTGCTGTACTGGACAGGCTGAAACTCCAGACTGACATCAAATCAGAGGGACTGTGACCTGTGAATGAGTCTGTGTGGGACTATGTACACCCTGAAGTATCTCTGGCTACGGAGAAGTCTCTGGTGCAGCAGGTATATCTTGCAGTATCTGTGGATAAGGTTACGCCAGAATACCTCAAAGCATCTATGGCTGTGAATAAGAACACAACACAGCAGGTGTCTGAAGAGACCTCTGAAGGGACTGTGGCCAATGGAAAAGGCCACGCCAGAGCAAGTACACCTCAAAGTGACTGTGGCAGTGTATAAGTCCATGCTGCAGCATGTGTACCTCTGAAGAGGATGTGGAGTGATAATAAGTCCACATCAGAACAGGTAGACCTTGAAGTGTCTGTGGCCTGGGATAAGCCCATGACGCAGTAGGTAGACCTCTGAAGGGACTGTGTCTCATGGATAAGGACATGCCAGAATAGGTATACCTCAAAGGGACTGTAGCCTGTGGACAAACCCAGGCTGGAGCAGGGGTGAGGGGAAGAGTTCATTGCAATGTTAAACCATGTAGCCTGGTCCAAAAGGACAAGGGATGGAGATTTTAATGGATATGGTTTTAAACTGTTGTAACCCATAATTTAAGTTGCATGTTATAGGATGTTCTGTAGTAGGAACACCTTGTTGCTAGCCAGGTCAGGGACAAGAGAGGGAGTTCATTCATTGTAATGCTAGACTCTGTAGCCTGGTCTGAAAGGACCAGGGGTGGAGACTGTGATGACCTTTCACAGAATCACAGAATGGGCAGGGTTGGAAGGGACCTCTGAAAATGATCTAGTCCAACTGCCCTGCCGAGCAGGATCACCTAGAGCATATTGCACAGGATGGCATCCATGTGGGTTTTGACTATCTCCAGAGAAGGAGACTCCACAACCTCTCTGCACAACAATACCTTTAAATATATAAATATTTAAATATAATAACAATACCTTTAAATTTTTGTACCCATGATCTGGAGTTGCATGTTGTAGGAAGTCCTACAGCAGAAACCACTCAAGGCAATAGAGGATGAGCCTAACAAGACACAGTGCAAGTAGAGCAGTGACCCATAGTGAGCTGGATTTGACATCCAGTAACTCCTTGCAACATATTGTCTTTTCTGTTCTGAGTGACTACCATAAAAGATAGAAGCTAAGTTATGGAGTAGAAGAACTCAGTGGACATTTTATGAACATTTTATAGACATAGGGGTGGCCCTTAGACCAAGTGAATGACATCTCTGTATTAAACAAATAGTGGTGATTAATAAGGAACCTGAGCATGACATAAGTGGTATGGAATAAGGGGTGAATATTGTCATGGTTTTGGCTGGGACAGAATTAATTTTCTTTGAAGAGGCTCACACAATGACGTGTTTTGGACTTTTGATGAAAATAGTGTTGATAGCACACTAACGCTTTTAGTTGTAGTGGAGAAGTGTTTATATAGAGTCAAAGACTTTTCTGCTTCTTGTGCTGCCCTGCCAATGAGAAGGCTGGGGGTGCACCAGAAGCTAGGAGGGGACACAGCCAGGACAGTACTGAATCTGTATGATAAAGGTTAAATATTTTCTCATATTCTATTTTAAAGTACAATGTTGTATTTCCTTAAGTATTTAAGTAAAGGCTAACTAGGCAAGATACTTGATGGCATGTCTACTTGCAGGCTGCTCAAGAGAAAGGTTGCCTGATGGGAGAATGAAACCTGTGTTTAGTGTATTTTAGTTGCCATACTGAAGCTTGAAAAATTGTTGCTACTCGGTATTAACAACTTGCTCTTACTCTCATGATTGCTCTTACTCTCTTAATAGGAGAAATGTTATTCAAAATAAGTCTGTTGTCATCCTTCTGCATTCCAAAAATAACTCAACCCTGCTTATATGCATGGGTGGAAGACCTTTTGATAGTACAGAAATTGAACTAAGTTACCCTACTGTAATATGTTATACTGTCACTTTTGTATGATAGAGTTGCTGCAAACCAAAACTGGATTTTCCTTGTCCACTGCTTAACTGCTTAAAAGTGAGTGGGAAGGCAATGAATTATTTGTGGGAAAAGATGGAAAGAGCTATCCTTTCCTCTGTTTGTTGTAGGCCTAGGTTGGAAAGATATGGTAACCACGTTGAAATTCTACGTGATCATCTGGTTTCTTGTTACATATTCCGTAATCTTGAATATTAGAAAGCTGAGATGTCTTTTCATATATGTGGTGTCAGGTAGTGGGTAGTTGTCCAGTTTTCAGCTGAGACAGAGTTGACTTTCTTCATAGTGGCTTATATATTGTTGCGTTTTACATTTAGGAAAAAAAAATAATGTTAACACACTGATATTTTAATTGTTGATGAGCAGTGCTTACACTGAGTCACAGACTTTTCAGCTGCTCATGCTTCTCTGTCAGCAAGGATTCTGGGCACAAGAAGCTGGGAGAGGACACAGTCAGGACAGCTGACCCAAACTTGCCAAGATTTCATTAGATATGACATCATTCAGAACAACAAACACTGGGGGGAGTTGGCCAGGGAGGGTGGATGGCTGCTGCTCAGGGACTGGCTGGGCATCAGGGACTGGCTGAGCATCAGTTGGTGAGAGATGAGCAATTGTGATGCACTGTGGATCACTTGTTTTGTATATATGTATTTGGTTTTATTATTGTTATTATTGTTATTATTTTCCTTTCCTTTTCTGTCCTATTAAACTGTCTGTATCTCAATCCGTGAGTTTTACCTTTTTTTTATTATTTTTTTCTTTTTTCTTTTTCTGATTCTTCCCTCCCATCTCACTGTCAGGGAGAGAGCAAATGACTGTGTGGTACTTAGCTGCCTGCCAGGTTAAACCATAACAATTGTATAGAAGCTGAAGGCCACCATAGCTTGAGAGGTAGAATTTCAGTGAAGAGCAAGCAGCAAAGAGTTTGCTAGGAATTAAAACAAAGCTTAGTTTGGAGATCAAACATGCATTAGTCTGGAGCTTCCCCTCTATATCCCAACCAAGTCTACCAATAGCAGTTACCTGAGAGGAATTAGTAAGTCCTCCATCAGTCAATTTTTAGGTTGAAATTGGTGATTGTCATAACTTGTAACAAATGGGTAGGAGAAAAGAAAGTGCTTGAGTCTGCACAGTATTTCCCTAAAGAAAGCTCATCAGAAACCATTCACAAGCCTTATCACTCCTTTAGTGTGGAGCTAGAAATCATGCAGGAGAATCAGAGCCGCTGTTGCAACCTGCATGTCACCATAGCAACAGCTATTAGGACAACTTAGAAGCTCAGATTCTCTGTTCAATGATGAAAATTTAGTTTTCCAACAAAGTGCTTTCCCCTACCATGAATCTTTCTGCTCAGCTGAATAATCAGGAAGGAATTTAATCATGGAGGAGAAAAGAGTCACGATGGAGGGAGGAGAATGAAACAGCCGAAAATAAAATTACAGATGCAAAAAATGCATGTCTAATCATTGGTTCTTAAGAATGAAATTTTTAAACATTGTGCCTATCTGCCATTCTCATTCCATTACTTTGGATGGTCCATTACAGGACCATCAAATTCTAGCTATCTCTTCAAGAGAAGCATTATCTTCTGACTTTGTCATCCACAAATTTCACAGCTACACGCAGCAAGGAAGCAACTAGTGAAAAATTTGGGATAGGTCCTTCATAATTTTATCAATATAATAACTGTCCTTAACCATCTGTGGCATGTTAACCTTGGCTATTTGCCAGATGTCCACCCAGCTGCTCACCCACTTCCCTCATCAAAAGGACATGGGGAGAAAACAAGGTGAAAAAACTTATGAGTTGATGAAAAAATATTTCTCACAAAAATAGTGCCATCATGGGCAAAACAGACTTGACTTGGGGAAAGTTAGTCTAATTTATTGCCAATTGAAAACAGAGCAGGATAGTGAGAAACAAAGACTAAAACACTTTTTTCCTCACTTCTTCCTCTTCTTCCCAGGCTCAACCTCACTCCTTCGTTCCTCTCTCTCCCACCTCCTCTGAGCAGCATGGTTAGTTGGGAAATAGGTTTCTTGTCAGTTCATAGCAGTTCCCCTTTGCCACGCCTTCCTCCGCGCACTCTTCCTCTGCTCCAGCATGGGGTCTCTTCCATAGGTTGTAGCTGTTCTAGAACTGCTCCAGCATGGGGCCCATACCATGGGGTGCAGTCCTTTAGGAACAGAATGGTTCAGTGAGGGTCCTCCATTGAGCTTCAGCTCCTGCCAGGCAACCTGCATGGGCTCCTCTTCAAGAACTGCAGCTTCTGCCAGGAGTCTGCTGCTGTTACAGAATCACAGAATCACAGAATCGAAGGGGTTGGAAGGGACCTCTAAAGATCATCGGGTCCAACCCCTCTGCCAAAGCAGGTTCCTTAGAGCAGGAACCTGCTTGCCACGAGCTGCAGCTTCCTCCAGGGTACATCCACCTGCAGTGGCATCAGGTCCTTACTGTGGCTGCTGCAGGAATATCTGCATAATGAAGTTCGACAAGTCTAAGTGTAAGGTGCTGTGTCTGGACTGGGGCAATCCCAGACATGAGAACAGACTGGGTGGAGAACTCACTGAGAGCAGCCCTGCAGAGAAGGACTTGGGAGTTCTGGTCGATGAAAAGTTTGACATAAGCCAGCAGTGTGCTCTTGCAGCCCAGAAGGCTAAGTGCATCCTGGGTTGTATCAACAGAGGTGTGGCCAGCAGGTCGAGGGAGGTGATTGACTCTGTCTACTCTGTTCTTGTGAGACCACATTGGAGTACTACGCCCAGGTTTGGGGACTCCAGCTCAAAAAGGACGTGGATTTTTTTTATATGTGCTCCCACAAAGGCACAACCAGCATCGCTCATTGGCTTGGCTCTGGACAGCAGTGGATCCCTTTGGGAGACAACTGGAACTGTCTCTTGTCTAACATGGGGCAGCTTGTGGACTCTGCACACAGAGGCCACCCCTGCAGCTGCTCTGATATGAGAGAGGAAATAGAAAAAGAAAATCATAAAACCTTCTTTAATACACCAAAAATATATTTTATATGATGAAAAAAAAGTCAGGGTAAACTTAGTCACACATAGTTTTTTGTTTGTTTGTTTCTGTTTTTAACTCTAATGTATCTACAAGAATGTAGATCACATTGCAAATCAGTTTGACTAGGACAGAAAAAAAAATATTTTTCCATCAATTGGTATTTCAGAAATACTTCTTTTAAACAGAAATTTGTTATAAGTGCAATTCATTTTAAAAGATCCTATCCACTTAAGGCTTTTGCAGCATCATAGAAACATTTTGTATGCTTAAAATATCATAACCTTTGCTATTAAAATTTTCTTTCTGAAATTAATCTTTTCTCGTTTTCCTACCTCTGTGATTGATCCTTTCACAGAAAAACAAACATTGAATCACTACACGTTTAAACTATTTTACTTACTTTAGGTATATGGAGTTGAACAACCACCTAATTTAACAATCAGTCTTTTTGTCCTGGATCTCTTTTGCAGATTTTCTAAGTGCAGACTTATCCCATCCAAAACTAAGCTATTTCTACTATCTTGGCACTGGTCAGTAAAAATTTCCAGTAGGAATTTTTAACTTTACATTGCAAACATTGCACCTGGGGACACGAATACTAAAGTATTAGTGAGGTGTTCTCTCAGAAACACATTGTTTTTTTCCCAACCATTTAGTACTTTCTTGAATTATTTTTCTAAATGGTCAAATTTAGAGAATTTAGAAAACATTTACTTAACAGAGCAAATATCACCACTATCTTACAGAAGAGAATTGCTGTATATAAATGAAGTAATAATTCTGAATAATTCAGAATATAAATGAAAGACTGAGAATAAAATCTAAATATTTTCTTATTAATATTTCTCAAGATTTTTTTAAAGATGACAATATTCTAAAATACAATCTTCAATACATGCAGGTAACTATATACTGTGATCATTGGTATTTTTAAGCCTTCGTAAGTATTTTAAAGTACTTACAGTACAAATATATCATCTTTCATCAAAATCAAATCTTAAAATTTTTCTTCTAGTTGCAGAATCATCCTTAGCCTTTCATACATTCTTCCAAGAATTTATCTTTATTTTGAGGTAATTTAAGATCCTTATTACCCTATTATAAAAGCCATTTTAGAATTTCACTTCTCTAATACTTTCAAAACATCTACTACTACCAGACCCATACACCCTTGCAAGATAACTTTAATGAACTTATAAAGGTATCATATGCCTCATCACTTTCAGTTTCCCAAGCTCAAATTTTGATAAGAATCCAGAACTCAATTGAAGACAGAAAAGTAATAATGGAAATTTTATACAACATAAGCACTCTCCACTGCAGAAGTCTTCTCAGGAACGACAGCTATTAGATTTCTCCAGCAAATACTCACCTGTATGTTATTTTGGATATTTTCCAGTAATTAGCAAAAATCTTGCAAAAGCTTTGGCTGAAAAACACTTTCAAATCAAGATACCTCAAAGAGATTCAATTCATTTTAAGCAACAGGACAGATAAACACGGAGTTATGAAAGGTTTAATTGTTCTTACTTCTATAAATGTACAAAAAAATATATTTTTACCAATTGGATAAATCATACTGTAAGAATGACTAAACTGATACTTTTAGTTCAGTTCTCTTGAATTGAAGCATTCAAGAAATTTGAATATATCTCACTGAACATTATAGCAAGATGTAATGGACACTGTCATATAAACAAGGAAAATTACAGTGAAAAAAACTACACACAGACAAAAGGCTATTCGAACTAGTTCTTCAGAAGAACCAAAAAAAAAAAAGGGTAAAATTGTAAAAATACGTTGACATATCACCTAAATGCAAGCTCAGTGATTATCCTTATTTTTTATTAGAAAGTGAGGATAGAAGAGTAGAATTGAGATAGAAATAATTTATACTCTACTGTTCAGGGAATGAGGAAGGGGAAAGAAGGAAAGCAAATAAGTACAGTTCCAAAGCAATTATTGCTAAAGAAAACAGTCTATGATATTACAAAAATACTGGCAATGAATCTGTCCATTCTGGAGTAGGTATTTAAGAACTGCAAACATATTTAAAAAAATGGAAAAAAAAAAAACAAACAACAAAAAATACCAAACAGGCATAGACAACTACAGATTTCTGTTTGAACTTAGATCTAAGCAAAGTCTCCTTTAGAAGGAGATAGTAATCAAGGACATGAAGAAAAATGGAAGATGGTATAAAATACAACACTATTTTTATCAAAGGTGAATGATGTCAGACTAAACTAATATCTCTCTCTTTTTTTTTTTTTTTGATAAGAAAATTCACTTCTTAATCAAGAGAAATGCAGTAAAGGTTATCTAGATAGAGTTTAATAAATGAAGTCATTCAGTGCCTTGGGGGAATTTATCCTTTAAGGTAAGGAATTCAGTAATTAATACAAAACTGGTGAGATGGTGTATCAGGTTTCTGTGGCAAGGTGTTGGCAGTGGGGGTCTGTGGGATGGACTGTGCCAGGAGAGGCTGGGGCTGCTACAGGCCAGACACTGCTAGCTCCAGATGGCCCTGTCACAAGGCGGACATCTGAGCCCTTCACCCAAACTGGTGGCATCTGTGAGAAAATATATTTAAGAAAGGCTAAAAGCGCAGAGATTTCACTGCAGCCCATGGAGAAAACCACTGTGATGCAGGTTGTCCCTCCATAGCCCATGAAGGAACATACTGGAGCAGATATTCCTGCTGCAGCCAGAGCATGGGCCTGATGCCACCACAGGTGGATGTACCCTGGAAGAAGCTGCAGCCCATGGATGAGTCTGTGGAAGAGTGGCAAAGGGGAACTGCTATGAACTGACAAGAAACCTATTTCCCAACTCACCATGCTGCTCAGAAGAGGTGGGAGAGAGAGGAACGAAGGAGTGAGGTTGAGCCTGGGAAGAAGAGGAAGAAGTGAGGAAAAAAGTGTTTTAGTCTTTGTTTCTCACTATCCTGCTCTGTTTTCAATTGGCAATAAATTAGATTAATTTTCCCCAAGTCAAGTCTGTTTTGCCCATGATGGTAATTAATGAGTGATCTCTTTGTCATTATTGACACTCACTATTTCCAACCCTTCTCCCTCTCCCCTAATACCAGATTGTTGCTGAGGAAGGGAGTGAGAAAGACTTGATGGACACCTGGTGACCAGCTGAGATTAACCCACCACAATCATAGTTTTCTTTTATTGGTATACAGAGGCCACTCAGCATTCAATCCTTACATGTAACTCTCCCTCTCCTTCCTCTTCTTTTCTTCCCTCCAAATTACTTAAGTATTCATCCATATTGCAATAATAATAAGCTATTCCAGTTTGAGTTTACCCATTATGTTGGTGAGAAAGAGCCCTTTTTTAAAAACAAGCTCTGTGAAAAGGAAAAGTAAACCACCAGCATGTTACAGAATCACTGAGACATCTTAAAAAAAATAATAGGGGATCTACTTTGAATTTAATGAGTGCTGTGAAAAGCTGTGCTTTTGCCTGCTTCACTCTTCAGTGGACAGCGGTTATCATTTATCTCTGTTTGTCTGCACTTTTGAAACTGAGCTAAAAAGCAAAACAACTGATTTCTCTAGCTCAGGAACTATCACTTTTATTTTTATTTTATTTTTTTCTAAATCTTTATTTCTCTAGAGCTCATGACTATGAATGACTGAAGAATCTTCATACAGGTGGATATGCAAAATAAAGAAAATGTAAATGTGTGTAAATGTAAAAATCAGATATAGATTTATAAAGACTGATTGAAATTGTTGTTGCATAAGCAATTCATATTAACAGTTATTACTGTAGGGTCTCATTTGCACTTTCTCTGTTCATAGGGAACATTTCTTCCTTGAATGGATCTGCTGCCTTGCTAAACCATCAACATTAGTCAGATGGTGAGATTAATCTCCTTACAACTTGCAGATGACATTCAGCCATAGCAAACCTTCATCAGTTGTTGACAGTTTGTCTAATAAGTTTGTAAAATGCTGCTATTTAGACAGGAAAATGTCTGTGAAATATTCTTAGAGAATGTACTTGAAGCTAACAAGTTTTCTGAAGTTGGGTTCTTGGTGTTTTTTTTGGGGTATAAATATGTCTTCTTTGTAGTCGCTTAACTTTGTCCTTTATCTAGTCCCTGACAAACAGAAAAAGGGTTACTGTATAAGGTAATTTTAAAACTGTATTTTCAGAAGAATGCAATGAATTATTCATACCAAATATTTTGCCTCATTTTCTGTTTGCAAGTTGTATTTGCAAAGGTATTGTTCTAGTAATTTTTTCATTATTCAGCTTTCCTCTCAATGTAATTTCTGCAAATAAGTCCTTGTAACTTGAAACTTCTCAGATATATGAAATTTAAACCTTTTTGGTTGAAAAGATTACACGTTTCTATTTCCAGATTGGAACGGTTCTATATCAAGAACCTCAAACATTTGTTTAAAATCAATTGTTTTGGAATACACTTAGGCCAGCAACTTCTTGTTTAGAATTTGGGTGAAAAAAAAGTCTGCAAATAAACCAGATTTACTTGAAAATTCCAAACAGGAGAAATATTTATTCAAAGTTTACACTCATACTTATAACAAGCCTCCACTTCAAATTATTCTCCACTTCAAAAATGAAATAATAAATATTAGGATAAAATAGAACAGAACAGAACAGAACAGAACGGAACAGAACAGAACAGAATAGAATAGAATAGAATTCAAGAGAATAGAATTCAATAGAATTCAATAGAATAGTTCAGTTGAAAGAGACCTTCAAAGATCATCTAGTCCAACCTCTTCAGGGCTAACCACAAGTTAAAGCACATTATTGAGGGCATTATCCAAATGCCTCTTGAACAAACACAGGAATGGGGCATCAACCATCTAGGAAGCCTTTTCCAGTGTTTGACCACCCTCACAGGAAACAAATTTTTACTAGTATCCAGTCTGAATCTCCCATGACACAGCTTTGTGCTGTTCCCATACTGTTCCGTCTTTTGACCAAATGGGTATTGACGATTTGGATGAGGGAATTGAGAGCATCCTCAAATTTGCGGACGTCATCCAGTTGGGGGGAAGTGTCCATCTGCTGAAGAGTAGAAAGGCCCTGCTGAGGGACCTTGACAGGTTGGATCGATGGGCAGAGGCCAGTGGGATGAGGTTCAATATGGCTAAGTGCCGGGTCCTCCACTTTGGTCACAACAACTCCATGCAATGCTACAGTCTTGGGAGAGAGTGGCTGGAAAGCTGTGCAGAGGAAAAGGGTCTGGGGGTGCTGACTGATGCTCGCCTGACCACGAGCCAGCAGTGTGCCCAGGTGGTCAAGAAGGCCAACGGCATGCTGGCTTGTATCAGGAATAGTGCAGCCAGCAGGCCCAGGGAGCCTCAAAGGCTCAAGGACTCAGGGACCTTGAAAGATCATTTAGTCCAATCCCCCAGATGTCCTTCAGGGGTCTGTCTTGGGACCGGTGCTTTTCACTGTCTTCATCAATGACTTAGACAATGGGATTGAGTGCCCCCTCAGCAAGTCTGCAGACAACACCAAGCTGAGTGGTGCAGTTGATACCAAAGAAAGAAGAGATGCCATTCAAAGGGATTTGGACAGGCTGGAGAAGTTGGCCCATGTGAACCTCGTGACATTCAACAAGTCCAAGTGCAAGGTGCTGCACCTGTGCCAGGGCAATCGCAGGCATGAGGACAGATTGGGAGAAGGACCCGTCGAGAGCAGCCTTGCAGAGAAGGACTTGGGGGTTCTGGTGGATGAAAGGCTCGACACGAGCCAGCAGTATGCACTTGCAGCCCAGAAGGCCAGCTGCATCCTGGGCTCCATCAAAAGAAGTGTGGCCAGTAGGTCGAGAGAGGTGCTTGTTCCCATCTCTTCTGCCCTCGTGAGGCCCCCCTGGAATACTGCATCCAGGTTTGGGGCCCTCAGCAGAAGAAAGATGTGGACCTGTTGGAGGGAATCCAGAGGAGGGCCCTGAGGATGATCAGAGTGCTGGAGCACCTCTCCTATGAAGAAAGGCTGAGAGAGTTGGGGATGGTCAGCCTGGAGAAGAGAAGTCTCCGGGGAGACCTCGTTGCAGCCTTTCAGTACTTAAAGGGGTCTTATGAAAAGGATGGAGAAGGACACTTTACTCGGGCAGAGAATAATAGGATGTAGTGGTTTAACCTGGCCAGCAGCTAAGCACCACTCAGACGTTCACTCACCCTCACCCCCCTGTGGGTTGGGGGAGAGAATCAAAATAAATAAATTAAAATGAATGATTGTGGGTTGAGATAGAGACAGTTTATTAGGATAGAAAAGAAAGGAAAATAATAATAATAATGATAATAGTACTACTACTACTAATGTGTACAAAAGAAATGATGCACGATTCACTTGCTCACCACCCACTAACCGATGCACAGCCTGTCCCTGAGCAGCCGGTACCCCCCACCCTGGGCAGCCACCCCATATTAATTGTTCAGCACGACCTCGTACGGAATGGAGTATACCTTTGGCTAGTTTGGGTCAGCTGTCCTGGTTCTGTCCCCTTCCAGCTCCTGGAATCCTATTTTGATTAGTGTTTCCCATAGTCCAGCCCCCAATAGTGACATGGGCTCCATCTGGGCTTGTACAGACTTAGTTCTCTTCATAGTAGTTTATATGGTGCTATGTTATGAATTTGTGACTAAAATAACGTTGATAACAGTGATGTTTTTATTGTTGCAGACCAGTGCTTAAACAGAGTCAGAGACTTTTCTGCTTCTTTTTGCTGCCCTGCCAGTGTGGAGGCTGGGGGTGCACAAGAGGTTAGGAGGGACAGAGCCAGCACACCTGACTACAACTGACCAAAGGGATATTCCATACCATAGAACGTCATTCTCAGCAATAAAAACTGGAGAGAAAAAGAGGGAAAGGGGTGGGGTAGAACATTTGGAGCAATGACATTTGTCTTCCCAAGAGACTGTTACACATGACGAGACCTGCCTTCCTGGAAATGACTGAACTTCTATGTGCCTGCCAATGGAAGGAGTAAATGAATCGGTATCTTGCTTTGCGCTCACACAGCTTTTGCTTTACCTTTGAAACTATTTTTAATTCAATGCATGAGTTCCCATACATTTTCCCTTCCAATTGGCTCCCCATCCCACTAGTGGGGAATATGAGAGTGGCTGTGTGTGGCCTGGCTGCCTACTGCAGTTAAACCCAGCTACCAAAATAGGTTTCTTTATGGGAAGTGTTTGGAATTGTTAATATCTGGCCTTACCACCATCCTCTTGTATAACTGCAAGTTCTGTGTTATCTACCATTATTAATAGATTAAAACTGCTCCACCTACTATTTGTCTTTGTCAGGGCCTGCAGTAGACTAATTTTTATCAATAAACCTGTTATTATGAGATGAGGTACCCTATCATTTGCATGTGATTGCTTATGTATGCAGAGTAGTAAAGTTGAAACCATAGTTATTCATGTACTTTTACAATAATTGTCTTATTTGTGGACTTTATCTAAATAACAGTTTTTGATAGCTGAGTTATTCATTCTGAACTCATCAAAACCTGATTTTTTTTTTTTTTTTTTTTTTTTTTTTTTTTTGCCAGCTAGTGTTATAAAGGACTGTGAGAACAGCATGCAGGTTAGGAGCATCATTTTCTGAAGAGACTGGCAACTAGAGAAATCCCTCATTTTACTATCAGCTTCTTCTATTTTTATTTATATCTCCCTGTGGAGCCTGGAGATAGCTATTGCAGAAAATGTCACTAATCTTTTTCCAAGGGAAGATTTCATTATCAGATATCAGCTTTTCTAATTCATTTTTTCAGTCACTACTTCCCTCAGCTGTACACCATTTTTTTTTTTGTATGGTTTTGCTGTCTTCTCCACGTGTAGCAGCCTTTTCAAGCTAGGTGTGTGCTTTTAAAATAGAATGATGTAAAATTTTCTGTGATGAGAAATGATGTGGGCTGCAGTTCCACTGGACATAAAATCTTGACTCTACTTCTTTTAGACTCAAGCTTTTTTCTCTAGATAATTAAATATGAATTAATGTGCTAAATTTTAAATGTTTACCTTTTTAAGTGTTCGAAGATCAATATTTGATTAAGAATGTCAAACAGCTAGTTGTATCATTTTTGCTGTCATATTTATGCAAAGCATTCATGGACTCAATCTGGCTCTTTCAGAAGTTGTTGGGAGGTTGTGCTAGTAATCAAAATTATTTCATATGTTTTAGTGTCTGGGAGAGAATAGTCACCAAGAATATCTAATCTGCAGACAGTGCTGTCAAAACATATATCTTACCAGCCATAGAAGAAACCATACTGTTGAAGTCAACAGATATGATAGCATTTTGACAGGGGATTCAGAGGAGCAAAAGAAGAACCTATGAAATGGTTATACAGTAAGCAATTCAACTTTCTGCCTCCACAGTCAAAAAAAAAAAAAAAAAAAAAAAGGCCAATTGAAGATCACTTCTGTCTCCATACATCCCACCTTCTTACCCCAACATCTCACCTTCTCACTGCATTTGGCCCATTTACTGAAGAAGAACCAAAAAGAAAATGTAAAAACATAGAACAAATTTTAAGTTTCACACTGGAGTGAATTTGTTACCCTGCTTTCATTCATTCACCTTTCAAAGCACTTTAAGTCAAACCACATCTTGTAAACAAGAGAATTATGTTGAGACTGATGTAGACAAGTAAGAATTGATTAAGACACATAGATTGTTCATGTTCAGAATGAGCTACAAACCTACTTTATTATTCATTGAAAGCCTAAATTAAAGAAGAGATTTATTTGATGCTACTTACATGCTAAACATTAAACCATTAAAAAGTGTTTTTTTTTTTTCTTGAACAAATATAGTTACTGCTACAGTTGAATAGAAAGTATTTCATATTCTAAAGCATGATGAAAGTTAGAAGACTATTCTTTTTATTTTTATTTTTATTTTTATTTTTATTTTTATTTTTATTTTTATTTTTATTTCTATTTCTATTTCTATTTCTATTTCTATTTCTATTTTACTTTCTCTATGTGTAGTTATTGTATACAAAGGTACAGAAAAGTCTGGTGAGTAACAACCATGTCTAACAGATAGCTTTATTTTGAACAATTACTGTGTTAGGGGCAACAGTATGCTAGTTTAGGCCTTTTATAAAGCTAGTTGCATAGTCTGAACAGAGAAGTAAATAAATAAGTACTATCAGAAGTTTCCAATCCTCATTTTCTCAAAAGTCTCAAGTCTCATTTTGCTGTCATTTACATTGCTGAGGAATAAGAAAGGTGAGATCATATCCCTTTTCTGTCATAATTTTTAAAAATGCTAGAAGTAAATCTGTATGACGTGGATTTTGTAAGTAAATATATATTTTTTTGTTTTGTTTTGTTGGCACAGATGTGAGGAGAAGAAATAAAGTGTTGCACACTGCATAAAATATGGGTAATGAGAGAAAAAATGAAAAAAAAGAGTTTGTGTTTAGGTTTATTGCTGACTCTATATAGGAATCTGTTTCATCTAACCTCAGGCATCTACAACATAGATGTTGATACCTAGCTTTTTTTCAAGACTCCCTTTATAATGAATGGAGACAAACAGGCTCTTCTGGCGTACAATTCATCTCATTTTAAAGGAGATGACTAAAATCGTGTGGATGAATTTAAAGACATTTCTCTCTGTTGTCTGGAAAGGGAGACCAAACAAATTAGCTTATAGATGTCTAGAAATTAAATGAGATATACCTTATTTCTGATGATTAATAAAACAGGAGATTATGTCAAAGAGTGTTGTAGTCTTGATCTGATGTTGTTCTTTCGTATTTCTTTTGGAAGCGTTATTTGGTCATAGGTAAGTGTTTTTATTTGTTTGTCTGTTTTTTAAATGCTGCCTTTGGGAAGTCCTGTAGAGTCTCAAAGCAACTAAGATCTGTTCTTCCTTGGTAGTGTGCTGGGCCATCTTTAATTCCCCAACTTTTTTTCTTCTCTTGGTGATGGTTTATCTTGTCTAATTTCCCTGCTTTTCATACCTGTTATATTTTAGTCTTTCTGTAAGTATGAAAAGGTAAGGCTTGGTTTTCTCACAATGATCGTTTATATTGTAAGTGGTTTTAAACACCTAAAAACACATTCCAAATTTCTCAGTATTTTGAATTGCATCCTAGATGAGGTGAAAACAGATAGCAAATGTAAAAAGAAAAAAAAAAAAAAGAAAAAAGGAAAAAAAATCTTATTATACTTTTACGAGTTTTCAGTAAATTCTACCAAATGTCATAGTTGCTACCTGAGTGGGCAACTCCTCCTTAAATACTTAGCCTGTGGCAATATTTCTCTTGGAAGACTTGTATAATGCTGAATCTCTCCTCTAAGACCACCTGAAAGTGTTTAATTCCCTCTGAACTCAATATACGCTTCACAAGAAGTACGCAGGAAATCGTTGGATCTTAAGCAAATGCAAACTGGAAAGCAGGAAGAATCTGAGTATGCAGAGTGCTGAGCCTATTTCTGTCACTTCATTTAAATTCTGCTTCCTTTCAAAGTAACACACAAAGAACATTTACAGTCTGCAAATGAAATCAATTAAGAAGTTACAAGTGAGACCTGAGTTGTTTGCAAAACTAGGGGGCCATGAGGTGCTAGAGAGAAATCTAGGTTTCTGCTTGAAGGCTATGCTATTACTCTTCTATTAAAAACATTTTTATAGAATGTCAGCGAAATAACTATAAAATGAAGAAGGGGGAACCCATATTAAACATTAGATGACAGATTTGAATTCCTGTTGGAATGTAGATTAATATTTATCAGTATATGTTTAGCTACTGAAAGGTCTTTTTCATCAAGGTGAGAGGCAATTTTTATTAGACAATATTTAAAAATGGATAAATAAGCAAGTACAGATTAAATGTCTGAGTCATAGCAAAACTATAATAAGGATCAAAGCATATATTCAACTGTAATCCACCAAAGGAAACAACATTGCTTTTCTCCTCAGTTGAAAACACTGCTATTGTGATGAAGAAAAAAAAAATAAAATATATAACTAAATGCACTTCTCATTTGAAACAACTGTTATGATATTGCTGAATGTACATGTCAAAGCACTCCAAACTTATACTTGTAGCAAAGCTATAAAAGCCACTGCTTTTGCACTAAGGATAAATTTGACCTATACTTCAGAATTTTGATTCTCCCTATGTATAAAGGAGGGGGAAGGAGTATAACAGTATTTGACTGCAAAAGATTTTTGTGCTGGAAGTGGTAGGTTGAAGTTCACTGGTCTCCAAGGAGGGAGCAGTGAGTTTGTTTTAAGGTTAGCATAACATCTCTGCAGCATCCTTGTGTTCAGCTCCAGGATGTAGAGGCTCTGAGTGCATCTGAACTAGGCAAATTAAAAGTAGTAGAGACAGGGCAATCTCTGCTGCCAGATCACATGCACAGTGTTTTGGAAATAAAAGCATCTCACTAAGGGGAAAATTGAATGGGGAATAATAAGACTCTTCAAACTGAGAAAACTGAGAAAACTGAGAAAAACAAAACAAGAACTACAACAACAACAACAAAAACACACATGCAAGTGACCATCTTACTACTTCTGCTAAGGTGGACACAGAGGAAGAGAGGAAGAATGGTGCTGTAATTGCCTACTCTGTTTTGTTCACAGGTGTCCTCAAGATCTGAGCACAGCATCTCCTGCTTCACTTTTAATTTGAGCTAACCATAATTCCTTTAGAAGGCTTTCTGAATGCACTTGTTTGTAAGCTGTATTAATGTCAAACCTAAATCCAACTGCTGAAAGTGAAATAAAAATTAATTGTAGAATATTACCTGACATTTTACATAACATCCAAAACGTTTCTTTGTCTTCCCTGTCCTACAGTCCCCTCCTCCTGATACAGGGCAAGTTCTAGAAGGGGACAGAAAAAGCATAATGTTTAAGGCTGGTTCGAGCATAAAATCTTGATGATTGAATTCTTGGATGGGTCTCACCACTTCTTCTGATTGGGACAACGAGCAGAAGAGGCTTACAGACTCTTGACGCTCAAATTAGAGTAAGAAAACCTCCTAAGGACCACCATTTCCTGTCTCAGCTGAGTGCCTGCTCATGCAGAAGAGAAACGTTCTGCATTGTGAAGCTGCTTTGTGGGGCTTTCAGAAACACTGACACTGTGGCCAGGCAATTTTTCTGAAATTACTTGTGCAGAGAATTAAATGATAGCTGAATGAAACCTTGTTGGTCTTGCAGTCTTTGTTGTATTTTTTTTTCTTCCTCTAAAGGGAAGCGAAATAGTCTAGTCTTCTCCCTTGGGAGCACTTACAAATGCATTTCTCACAAAAGATCCTGGTAGTGGAAAGAGAATTGTTTATTAATGGAGGCATATTTTATTCTCCTTAGACAACAGCTGTGTGGATTGTTTTTATTCTTACTTTGTAAATGAATAATTTTGACCTTGAATTTATCTGAAGGAGTCTTGGAATTTGTATTTTATATTGAAGAAAAGAACTTTAGGATATTCATACCTTGAAGAAAAGAGAAGTAATAATTTTTATTTTCCAGTGAAATAAAACCTTTATTAGGAATGTGGACTCATAGCTGAAGAATCAATTCTGGAAAAAAAAATCCTCAGAGATGAAGTTTGAAAAAATTCAGTCTTTCTTTAACAACAATACCACTCAACATCGCTTATTGGCTCAGCTCTGGTCATCGGCGGGCCCCTCATCTAACACGGGGCAGCTTCTGGATTCTTCTCACAGAAGCCACCCCAATGGCCCCCTGCTACCAAAACCTTGCCATGTAAATGCACTACAGCTATCAAACTACTACAGGAATCAAAGTTATACACAATGTACTCTAGAAGAGTATAATGTAACAAAGATGTGTAAAATTTAAACAAAAATTTGTAACTAAATTGTTAGGAGCTAGTACATCCTTTCTTAAACAAAGAAAGGTTCTGATTCTTCTGAATTACAGATCCAGACAATTCCTTCCTTATAAGAAACAAACAAACAAACAAACAAACAAAAGCCCACCTGTTGTAATCTCTTTGCGTCTCTTTCCAAAAGTCAGTCTTCACTTAAAAATACTGTAAACTCATTTGTAAAACATAGAGTGGAAGACAGGATGTCAAAGAATTGCAGTGACCAGCTTTTCCTGTCAAGTGATTTTTTGACACTTGGCATTACTACCTATACAAAACTTATGATACTCTATATGGCATCACATAAACATACATTATGTGTGAATTAAAGGCTCTTGACTATGGGAATGGGAATCTATGCAATGGGAAGCAGCTTTTTATTAATTAGCAGTAATCTTTGATACAAGGTTATTATCATACATTGAACAGAGTAAAAAATTAAACAATATTTGATGTCTTTCAACACAACAAGACTGGATAGAAACACTTAAATGGAAGATAACCTCTTCCAAACAAATTATGGCATGAGAAAATTCAGCCTAAGTCATGGGCAGACTCTTCACTGTTACTGACAGGCAAGGCAGATTAGTAAGTAATGTTTTACTTAAATTTATGTTAAGCTAATTAAGTTCATATAAAGGACAATGAAAAACAAGGGGTAGAATCTGTAACAAACACCTCAGGGAATACAGTCTAATTAGAGAAAAAATGTAAACCTCATCACCAACAATACCTTGCAAGATGAATGAAGAAAAACATATGCACTACTGTTAAAAGTAGGGTGAGGGGAATTAACAGTGTAAATAAACTTGATCCTTAAATGAACATATCTAATGACTATGTGATTTTTTGCCTGTATTCTTCAATTTTTATTTTTTATTTTTATTTTTATATGCTGTTCTACATCCTGAATTTAAGGTGAAAGGATAATGTTAAGAGAAAGTTGCATGTGTATTTCTTTTCTC